>NC_064815.1:9181412-9195779 GCF_023721935.1 Panthera uncia
GGAGGAGGAGGAGGAGGAGAAGGAGGAGGAGGAGGAGGAGGAGGAAGGCAGTGGCAGCTCCACATCCAGGGCCGTTCCTAAAAATGTTGAGCTCCTTACCCCAGAGTTTTTTCCAAATCCATGTAATGTTTTTGCTAGCTTTTAATTTTTTTTCCAGTTTTTAATTCTTTTTTTTACATTAAATTACATGCTAGAGATTTACAACTAAGCTTCAAGACAAAGCAGAGGTAAGGCCTAGCAGCTTTTTAAAAAATAAAAAAGTTGGGGGCACCTGGGTGGCTCAGTCGGTTGAGCAACTGACTCTTGATTTCCACACAGGTCATGATCTCTCAGTTGTCAGTTTGAGTCTCTCTCAG
Source organism: Panthera uncia (assembly GCF_023721935.1). NCBI lineage: Eukaryota > Metazoa > Chordata > Mammalia > Carnivora > Felidae > Panthera > Panthera uncia. Next base: position 9,181,769 of record NC_064815.1, read on the forward strand.
TGCTGATGGTACTGAGCCTGCTTGGGTTTCTCTCTCTCCCTCTCCCTCCGTGCGCTCTCAAAATAAATAAATAAACTTTAAAATAAACATTCATTTTTATCTTCTCCAAATACATTCCTTTACTTACCTATTCATTTTCTAAAACAAAAAAGTGTTTTTTATTTTTTTTTAAAATTACTTTATTATTTTATTTATTTATTGAGAGAGAGAGAGAGAGAGAGCACTAGTGCACAGGCAAGCAGGGGAGGGACAGAGAGAGAATCCAAAGGAGGCTCTGCTCTTTCAGCACCGAGCCTGACTTAGGACTTGAACTCACAAACCATGAGATCATGACTTGAGCCAAAACCAAGAGTCTGACACTTAACCGACTGAGCCACCCAGGCGGCCCTACCTTTTTCTTTTCTTTCAGGGACATTTTCATAACCAGTAGTTTGAGTTAAATAGCATTTTTTTAAACTGAAATAAATTTTATACATAACATTGTGTAAATTTCAGGTGTATAATATGTTGATTTGACACATTCCTGTATTGTCATATGATTGCCACTGTATACTGACAATTAGGACCTATAATTATTTCCTTTTAGTGGTGGCAATAACTAAGATCTAGTCTCTTCGCAAGTTTGATGATTATGATACAGTATTGTGGTCTGTATTCACTATACTATACATTAGATTTTTAGGACTTATTTAGTACCTGTTGCAAGTCTGTTTAATCCTTATAGAAAAATAACCCTGGAGAAAGAAACTACCATTTATTAAGTGCCTATATGTCTCAGGGATTCCACAAATTTATTTGCCTTCATTAGCTCATGGATTGCGGTAGAAAACTCTGCACTGGAATTATAACTATCTGGAATTTTTTTTGGAAAAATATTTTTTCAAGAAAAATAGTCTGTTCAGATAAAGCATTCTCACAGAGAAAATAATGTAGCCGCTGAAGAAACATGTAGAGCTGTGAATGTATATGGGCCATTAAGCCATAGAAATTTTCTAGACCTCGCCTGGTGGCCATTAAAGCTCCTGCTGAGAGCTAGTTGGTTAATTCCATCACAAAGTTTTAGCTATCACCTCTAATGGTTTTTACCAGACCAATGGGGGATCCCGACAGGGTTAGTGGGCAGTAAGGTTAATTTTTGCCTTCTGGCAGAGACTTTAAGAATTTTTGTTTTGGTTTGTTTTGACATATATAGACCATAAATTATATAGCAGAATGAAGCCACATATTAGGCAAGGGACCATCTTTTTTATTTTTTATTTTTTTCCACCAAAATACTATCAAACACTGGCCTTGAAAATGACTACGTTTAGGGGCATCGGGATGGCTCAGTAGGTGGAGCATGCGACTATTGATCTTGGGGTGGTGAGTTTGAGCCCCATGTTTGGTGTAGAGAGTACTTAAAAAAAAACAAAACCACTGTGTCCATTTCACAGGTTTGTTTGGGAACTACTCCATACCAGGCACTGGGTTTATAATGGTGAACAAAGTAGACACAACCTCTGCCCTCAAAGAGCTTCAGAGCTGGCAAAAGAAAGAAATACTACAAGTAAATATATAACCCCAAGCTGAGTGTTGAGCCTTGTCTCTTTGTTGTATGGATACAACCCCAAGTTGTACATATGAGAGAATAACAGGAAGATAACTTGCGTGGGAAGTCCAGGGGAAGTGACTTTAGCTGGGCCCTAGGGGATGAGAAAAAAGGAGCTAGGTGAGGAGTTCTGGTGGGGGAAGAACATTACAGCTGGAAATGAAAGGTCCTTGAGGTAGGAAGGAACTTGGCAACTTCTGGGGACTTAAAGAAGGGCTGTGTAGGAGACAGAGTTTTTAGGGTTCTCCAGGGAAAGAAAACCAACAGGAGAGACAGAGAGAAAGACATTGGCTCACACGATAATGAAGGCTAAATCCCACAATCTGTTGGAAGCCCAGAAGAGCTGGTGGTGTAGTTCGAGTCCAAACGTGAAGGCCTTAGAACCAAAGGAACCAGTGGTGTGAAATGGGGCCAGTGGCAAGCCCCGTGAATCAGGAATGCTCATGGTATAAGTCCCCATCTCAAGAGGAGACAGACGTCCCAGCTCTACACTCAGGTAGAGGTAGAGAATTCTCTCTTCCTAAGGCTTTTTCCACTCTGGACTTCAACCCATTGGGCTAACGCCAACCTGGAGGAGGGCAATCTGTCTCACTCAGTCTACCGATTCAAATGCTAATCTCTTCCAAAAACACCCTCACAGATTCGCCGAGTAACGTTTAACTAGATGTCCACCTGGAGAGCTCATGGCCCAGGTCAAAATTAACCATCACAGAGGGTGATGGCCAGAAGAGGGAAGAGAGGAATGCAGGGATGAGTGGTTTGTACTGGGTCAACTTGGTTACGTTGGAAAGAGGTCTCCTAGAATCCTCTTCCCTGTTCGATTTGGCCGAAAGAGGCAAGAGCAGGTGCAGCAGCACCGTCCCTGAAAGTCACCGTGGTCGGATGCAGTGGTAGATGGTAAGAAACAGAGATGCCTGCAGGTTCCACTGGCCTTTGCTCTCCTCCGCTCTACATCCAGCTCTTGTCCTGACCAACAGCAGCCCCTGTCCCACCGCCAGATGCTTGGTGGCAACAGCGACACAGAGGCACAGCCTGCCATAGAGCCTTCCTTGGCTGTTCTATTTTGGTGGCCAAATGTGCTTGGCTGCTCAGACCGACTGGCCAGTGCTTCCTTTGATCTTCTACTTTCCCTCCCGAATCATTCCTTCCCTTACTCCTCCTTCAGCTCTGTGAGGTCTAATTCCTAGAATGAATCTCTTATCCCATAACCTATAGTGATTCTGGGTTGAACCCTCACTGATACAATGGACCAGACCATGTAGGCCGCCGTAAAGAGCAGGAGAAGCTATCAGAGACCAGTGGGTCAGGCAGCTGGCCTACATCTGTGCGTGGGGCTCCCTTGACCACAGCCAGGATTCAAGTACCCCAGGATTCTAAGCAGAGCAGGGCAGTGTGCAGAAAAAGTTGCCATCAGACTATCCCCAAATCTGCCCCCTGACCGGTTCCCTCTGCATTCTGGCAAGTGGTCATTATGATTTTGCTCCTCAGCCCTGACGAGAAGAGGTATTTTTCTCTAACAAGTAGAAGGATTAATGAGCAGGGAAAGACTCCAGTCCCTTATGGCCAGTGTTTATAAGCAATAGCTTTGGGGCAGGCACAGGAATATGTTAAATGATTTGACTTTTTTTTTTTTTTTAATGTTGTATTTATTTTTGAGAGAGAGAAAGAAAGCAGAGGAAGGGCAGAGAAAGCAGGAGACTGAGGATCCAAAGTGGGCTCTGTGCTGATAGCAGCAAACTCAATGAGGGGCTTGAACCCACGAACTGCAAGACCATGATCTAAGCCAAAGTCGAACGCTCGACCGACTGAGCCACCCAGGAACCCCATAAATGAACCGGCTTTTGGACCCAAAGCAGCTGGAAATCTGCCCTCCTTTGGTGTGTATGTACAGGGCTCCAGGGATCTGTATGTGTGATTGGCTGAAGGAGAAAGTAGTGGCTACACTTCAGAATCAATGTGGGGGGAGGGGAGGTAGGGGGTTGGGTGTGCTTTAAAGATATGCAGATGCTCCACTGTAGACCATGTAAATCCGATCTCTGGGGGTAAGTTTTTGTTTTTGTTTTTGTTTTTAGTCCAAAGTGATTTCTCTGAAGCTTTTTTTAGTCCAAAGTGATTCCAAGAATAGCCAGGGTTGAGAACCCACACAACCGGAGTGAAGAGGTCACAAACAAGGGACCCTGTGGGCCATGTCTGATCCAAGATGTGCTTTGATAGACACTATCTTCTTTCAGAAATTTAAATTCACCGCTAATATTGAAACAGAGAGACTGCAAAGACAAACATGAATTTCCAGCTTCCTTCCTCTGAAAACATGCAAGGATTGGCAATACTGGGCCGCATTCACACATGGCAATGAGAGTTAAGAACAGACTGAGAGCTTCCTTTAGGAAGCCCGAGCCTCTTCTGTTAGTCACAGTCCCTACTAACTGCGAACGTACTGCCCGGCCTGTTCCATTCACCTTATTATCTAGCCCTCTGCCGTACACACTGCATTTGGGGACCCCGCAGAGATCAGACGCGGAGGAGGTCAGCCAACTAGAGCCATAAGGCTAGATCTGGCTTGCTGTCTATTTTTGTATGGCCTGCAAGCCAAGAAGGGCTTTTACATTTTTAAATTGCTGGGGAAAAAAGCGAAAGAATAATGTTGCATGACACATAGGAAATCAATACAATTTCGGCGCCCATATTGTAGCACAGAATAAGGCTGTGCTCATTTGTTTATGTGTCTGTGGCTGCTTTTGTGTTACCATGAAGAGTAAGTACATAGTTGCAGCAGAGATTGCATGGTCCGAAAAGCTTTAAAATATGTGCGATCTGTCCCTTTACAGAATAAGACTGTTAATTAAGAGAATAGGATTTAGAATGAAAGAAAGCTAGGATCCAGTGTTAACTATGTGAGAGAATTTGGGCAAATGATACCACCTCTCTGTAAAATGCAGAAAAGAAATCCTACCCAGCAGGGGATTGTGAGGGTGTAGATTAGATCACTACGCATAGCCCACAGCCCAGTGCCTAGAAAGTGGAGAATAAATTGTAGCCCATAGGAAAGTGAGACTGGGCATCACCTTGTGAGATTGATAGTGTTTTTCAATGAGTAACAGAAAAAGAACCAGAGTCATTGGCCTAAACGACAACAACAACAAAAAAAATAGTTCATTGCTATTACCTTAAAGCGGTACACTATTATGTCATTAAAGTCATTTTGCAATCATTCAAACTGAGCCATTGTTCTGCATTAGATATCTTTTAAATGTGAACACTGTGATATTGACCAAATACAAAATCACCTTTATACTCATAATTACTAACTATTGGCTTTGTCATCATGTAAAAGCCTTAGAAATAATAACCCTAGATAACCTTAGAAATAATATTTATGTTAGCATAAATAACAATAGGATTTCTTGAGAAAATGAGCTGTCCATACTGAGTGAAAGCTGTCTTTTCTATATTGTATATTTTACATTTTTGAAATTCATTCCATATCCAGGAGCTGATATTTTCACTTAATTTTTTTTTAATTTTTTTTAACATTTATTTATTTTTGAGACAGAGAGAGACAGAGCATGAACAGGGGAGGGGCAGAGAGAGTGGGAGACACAGAATGAGAAGCAGGCTCCAGGCTCTGAGCTGTCAGCACAGAGCCAGATGAGGGGCTTCAACCCACTAACTGTGAGATTGTGACCTGAGCTGAAGTCGGACGCTTAACCAACTGAGTCACCCAGGCGCCCCTGATATTTTCACTTTAAAAAAAAATGCATTTTGGGCACCTGGGGGGCTCAGTCAGTCAGTTAAACATCTGACTTTGGCTCAGGTCATGGTCTCATCGTTTGTGGGTTCAAGCTGCATGGGGCTCTATGCTGACAGCTCAGGCCTGGAGCCTGCTTCAGATTCTGTGTCTCCCTCTCTCTCTGTCCCTCCCCCACCGCCGCACACATACTCTCTCTCTGTCTCAAAAATAAATAAACATTTTTTAAAAATTTTAATGAATTTTCTTCTGTTTGAGCAAAGTTGACCAAATAAAATCCTTGCCTATAAGTATTTTTAATCTAATTAAATCTCCAGAACTGACCATGCATATAAAATATACGTAACATTACATTTACCATTTTAGCCATTTTAGGGGCGCCTGGTTGGCTCGGTTGAGCATTCAAGTTTGGCTCAGGTCATGATCTCATGGTTTGTGGGTTTGAGCCCCGCATAGGGCTCTGCACTGACAGCACAGAACCTGTCTGTCTCCCTCTCTGCTGCTTCCCTGCTCACGCTCTCTCTCAAATATAAGTAAACTTAAAAAAACAAAAAAACAAAAAAACAGGGGCGCCTGGGTGTCTCAGTTCCTTGAGTGACCAACTTCGGCTCAGGTTATGATATTATGGTCCGTGAGTTCGAGCCCTGCATCAGGCTCTGTGTTGACAGCTTAGAGCCTGGAGCCTGCTTCCGATTCTGTGTCTCCCTCTCTCTCTGCCCCTCTCCCTCGCTCTCTCTCTCTCTCTCTCTCAAAGAATAAATAAACATTAAAAAAAAAAAAACCCTTAAAGTGTACTATTGTGTGGCATGAAGGACATTCACAGTGCTGTGCAGCCCTAACTACTACCTAGTCCCAGAGCTTTTCATCACCCTAAAGAAACCTGGTACCCACTAAGCAGTCACTTCCCATGTTTCCCCTCAGCCCAGCCCCTGGCAACAGCTAATCTACTTTCTATACCTATCAATTTGCCAATTCTGGACATTTCATTTAAGTGGAATCATACATTGTGTAGTTTTTTGTGTCTGCCTTCTTTCACTCAGCAGAATGTTTTCAAGGTTCATCCATGGTTGTATTGTAGCATGGACCAGCATTTCGTTCCTTTTTGTGACTGAATAATAGTTCTTTTTTTTTTCAACATTTATTTATCTTGAGAGAGAGTGTGTATGTGAGCAGGGGAGGGGCAGAGTGAGAGAGGGGGAGAGAGAATCCCAAGCAGGCTCCTGTGCTGTCAGCACAGAACCCGACATGGGGCTCGACCCCACGAACCATGAGATCATGACCTGGGCCAAAACCAAAAGTCTAACACACCCAACCGCCTGAGCCACCAGGTGCCCCTGAATAATATTTCATTGTATTGATATCCCACATTTTGTTTATCCCTTCATCTATTGATAGACATCTGGGCTGTTTCCCTTTGGGACTGTTGTATATAGCTCTGGGATGAACATTTTCATACATGTTTTGAAATGTGTTTCAGGTTTGAAAACCTGTCAGAGTTCTAGTATCAAGACCCTTTGAGACCTTGCTGAGTGTCTTCAAAAAAAATGAACCAGTTGATAAGGACAGTAAAAGGACTGAGCCCTGGGTGGAAGGGTCTTGATAACGGATTTGCTTGTTTTTGCTTCATGCAGGTCTCACCTCCGGGAACGCAAGTGCCATGAGGGCCAGGACTGTAGCTGGTAGGTTCACTGAGGCACCGTGAGAGACTGAATAGACAGACACTGGCCAGACCTTATATAAAAACAGAATTATGACCCTCAATCTGCAGCCCAGGAAACCAACCCATTGTCTACAGTAACCAGCCTGGGAGCCAAACAACAGCCCCTGGAACAACCGTCCCCCAAAGGCCAGGGCTTGATTAGTAACTGACAGCTTCCCTAATTCCTATCTCTGCTTCTAGCTTAGGACCAGCTAGAGAAAGCCAAATGGGTACCCCTAACCAATCACATGGCATGCCCTTCTTCTAGTTAGCCCACTTCTGACTTCCCCATGCCAACAGCCTCCACTGGGGGCACAGCTGGATCCTTCCTTCCTTCATTTACTTATGAAATTTTTATTTTTTTAATTATTATTTTTTAAGTAAGCTTGACACCCAATATGGGGCTTGGACTGACAACCCTGAGATCAAGAGTCACATGCTCTATGCACTGAGCCAGCAAAGCGCTCCCTGCCCCCACCTTTTTTTTTTTTTTTTTTTTAACAATAAAGCTTTCCCTCTCTTCTGTCTGTCTTTGAGTCTGTGCCAAAACACAAATAATGGGGGCTGACTCGCTTGCTATAGCCTATATAGACAGCTCTGAGTAAGGAGCATCTGTTTGTTCTCCTTTGGATAGTCTTTGTCCATTTGCACAACCTCCATGCCCCGGGCAGGGCCTGGCACACAGACCATGGTGTGAATGCACAGTGCTGAGGAAGGGCCAGTGTGTCCCTTTCACAGCGCCCTGCCGGACACCCAGGCCCACAGCATACTCTGTGCGCCACAGGCTCTCTCTAGAACTCCGGCCCTGCCCCCGCAGTGGCCAGCCCACCACCTCTACCCGGACATCCACAAGCCCTGGGCCTCAACGTTCCCAGACCTACTGGTTACCGCCTCCCTCCTCTGGAAGCCCTTCACCTGCTTTCCACACCCAGGATCACCCCAGGGCCCTGTGTGGCACGTAGAGTCAACCTACCTCCTCCCTCTCGTTCTCCCCAGCCTATAATCCCTCTGTAAGTCCTGCTGGTTCTACTCCAGAATGCCCAGCGAAGCCGCCCCTTCCTCTGGCTCCGTTCCTGGCTCATTCCTTCGTTGCAGCAATAGCTCAGAACTGGTCTAGCTGCCTTCAGCTTGGCCTCCTCGGAAACAGCCAGGGGACATTTTCCCAAACAACCCATTTCTGACCGGGAGGCTTCCCTGCCCAGCAGCCTCCCGTCACCATCACGTTAGCGTCTAAACTCTAGAAAGAGGCTTTCTGGAGCCCCCAGACCCGGTCCCGGTCCACCTTTCCGGCTTCAACTCCAGGGCAGCTTCTGTTCTCAGAGTATACACTCTGCCCTCCCTGCCGTCCCCGCTTTTGCCTCTGCTGGGCATTCTCTCCCCCTCCCCTTGCCTTGGCAGGTGGCTCCTCTTTTTCAACTTCACTGACTCACTGCCTCAGTCGTGAAGCCGCCGCGGTGCTGTTGCCACGATTCCCTCCGGACACCCGGTCACTCTGGGCTCATTACACTAGGATGAGACATGCCGGTCGGTCTCCTTCCTTCCCTTCAAGTGTGTAAATTCCTTGAAGGCTGGAATTTTTCTTTTGACCTTTGTGGTCTCAGAACCAAACGTGATGCCTGGCACTTGACAGATACCAAAATGTCAATATTTGTTGAGCAAATGAATATTTGCAAAAAAAAAAAAAAAAAAAAAAAAGCTGTATCAGGGTTGGATTACTCAACAGAGTTTAGGGCCAATAGCCAAAGAGGGGAATACCCTCCCCCCCAACCCCACAAGAATTTGATATTTGATACGTGGATAAAAGCAACGATGGTGTCATTCTGAGTAAATAGAAAAAAGGAGAACTTTGTATACATTCTTACATTCCTTTTGTTGTCTGGGGTTCCCCCCCCCCCATTATTATGTTCCCAGTTTTAAAGATTTTCTTTTTAAGTGATCCCCACCATCCAACACGGGGCTTGAACTACAACCCTGAGATCAAGAATCTCATGCTCTACAAACTGAGCCAGCCAAGTGCCCCTGACTTTTTTTTTTTTTTAAGATTTTATTTTTGGGGCACCTGGGTGGCTCAGTTGGTTGAGCATCCCACTTCTGCTCAGGTGGTGATCTCACGGTTTCTGAGTTCGAGCCTCGCGTCCGGCTCTGTGCCGACAGCTCAGAGCCTGGAGCCTGCTTCAGTTTCTGTGTGTGTGCGTGTGTGTGTGTGTGTGTGTGTATCAAAAACAAATAAACATTTTTTAAAAATTAAAAAAATACATGAAGATTTTAAGTAATCTCTACACCCAAAATGGGGCTCAAACTCATGACCCCAAGACCAAGAATCACATGCTCTACTGACTGAAACAACCAGTGCCCTGAAACTTGCTTTTGAGTCAATTTTAGCAAAATATTAAGGATGAGCAGGTACATAACCTTTTATTTGTTTTTTTTTTTTTTTTAAGGACCCATGGGAGAGATTTCTTTCCTATTTCTTCCCCTCCTTCCAAAAAACATCTTACCTTCTATTAAGTAAATATGTTTTTATCATGTGTTTCCCTCTTTGCCTAGCTTCTGTGAAGCTCAGAGCCAAATTTGTGGCCCATATTTTATAATTATACAGTACCCAAGTGCATGCATTTCTGACTGCTAACTTCTTGGATTATTATTAAAACTTTATTTTTGGGGCGCCTGGGTGGCTCAGTCGGTTAAGTGTCCAACTTCGGCTCCGGTCATGATCTCACGGTTCGTGAGTTTGAGCCCCACGTCGGGCTCTGTGCTGACAGCTCGGAGCCTGAAGCCTGCTTCAGATTGTGTCTCCCTCTCTCTCTGACCCTCCCCCATTCATGCTCTGTCTCTCTCTGTCTCAAAAATAAATAAACATTAAAAAAAATTTATTTAAAAACTTTATTTTTCTTCTTGTTTCAATTAAGACTTTACTTTTAATTTTTTAAAATTTTTTTTGCATTTATTTATTTTTTGAGAGACATAGAGAGACAGAGCACAAGCTGGGGAGGGGCAGAGAGAGGAGGAGACACAGAATCTGAAGTAGGCTCCAGGCTCCCAGCTGTCAGCACAGAGCCCGACGCGGGGCTCAAACCCACAAACCGCGAGATCATGACCTGAGCCAAATTCGGACGCTTAACAGACTGAGCCACCCAGGCGCCCCATTTACTTTTAATTTTTTAAAAAATTTTTAAAAGTTTATTTATTTAAGTAATCTCAATAAGTAATAAGTAATTTAATAAGTAATTTACTTAAATAAGTAATTTAAGTACTTATTTATTTAAGTACCCATCATGGGGCTTGTACCCACAACACCAAGATCAAGAGTCTCATGCTCTTCCAACTGAGCCAACCAGGTGCCCCTAGATTCTATTTAAAAAAAAAAAATTTTTTTTCATGTTTATTATTTTTGAGACAGAAGCAGAGGGCAAGGAGAGAAGGGGCAGAGAGAGAGGGAGACACAGAATCCAAGGCAGGCTCCAGGCTCTGAACTGTCAGCACAGAGCCTGACACAGGGCTCGAACTCATGAACCCTGTGAGATCATGACCTGAGCTGAAGTTGGACACTCAACCAATTGAGCCACGCAGGCGCCCCCCTAGGCTTTATTTTTTAGAGCAGCTTTACACAAACAGCAGGTTTACAGAAAAAAATGAGCAGAAAGTACAGAGAGTTCCCATATATTCTCTCTTCCCTTACATTTCCTCTTATTAGCAATTTGCATTGGTGTGGGACCTTTGTTATAACTGATAACCCAACGTGAGTGTGTTATTGTTAACAAAAGTTCAAAACTTACATTAGGGTTCACTCCTTGTAGTGTGCAGCCCTATGGGTTTTAACAAATGCAAAACAGCACGCATACACCCTTTCGGTATCGTATGCGCAGAATAGTTTCATTGCCTGAAAAAATCCCCTGTGCTTCAGCTATTCGTCCCTCCTCCCACCACCTTGCTGTTGGTTTTATTGGTATCTTGAACCACGTGAGAAAAAGGAGGAAGAGGAATTATAATCATCCTATCCTATCATTTTATCCTATCATCCTCCTATGAAAAGTTTCAGATACCCCTGAAGTTCCAAAAAAGGATACAATGAGTAGCAGTGATTGAATTGTTAATGTTTTGTCATTTTTGCTGTCATTTATTTATTTTTGTTTTTACTGAACTTGTTTGTTTTTTTTTTTCCAGAACCATTTGAAAGGAAGTTGCAGGCATCATGGACACTTGATCCCTAAATACTTCAGCATTCACGTTGTAGGAATAGAGACATTCTCCTACATTATCTCTGGGCATTATTCCACCTAAGGGAATTAACGACAATTCTCTACTGTCTCCAGTATCCATCCACTTCCAAATCTCCCCGGGTGTCTTCAAAATGCCTTTAAGACTGTTTCCTTTCCCCAAACCAGGATGCCATTAAAAGTCACCTGTGGGGGGCGCCTGGGTGGCTCAGTCAGTTGGGTGTCCTACTTCGGCTCAGGTCATGATCTCACAGCTTGTGAGTTCAGGCCCCCTGTCGGGCTCTGTGCTGACAGCTCAGAGCCTAGAGCCTGCTTCGGATTCTGTGTCTCCCTCTCTTTCTCCCCTTCCCTGTTCACGCTCTTGTCTGTCTGTCTGTCTGTCTCTGTCTCCCTCTCTCTCTCTCCTCTGCTCATGCTCTATCTCTCTCTGTCTCAAAAATAAATAAACATTAAAAAATTTTTTTTAAAATATTCATCTGTGGTAGGGGCATCTGGGTGGCTCAGTCAGTTAAGCGTCTGACTCTTGATCTCAGCTCAGGTCATGATCTCATAGCTTGTGAGTTCGAGCCCCACATCGGGCTGCGCTGACAGCGTGGAACCTGCTTGGGATTCTGTCTCTCCTCTCTGGCTCTCCACTGCTTGCACTTTCTCTCTTTCAAAAAATAAATAAATAAACACAAAAAGAGAGAGAGAGAGAGAGAGAGAGAGAGAGAGAGAGAGAGAGAAATTCACCTGTGGCAGGTATCGTTGTCTCTTTACTCTCTTTTTATCCAGAAAACTCCTCTCATCTCTTTCCATCATCTCCTCTTTCACACTGATGTAAAAAAATTGTATAACACACACAAGTTTTGCCACCTTAATCATTTTAAACTGTGCAGTTCAACGGCAGCAAGTCCATTTACTTTACTGTGCAGCTAACACAACCTTCTGTCTCCAGAACTTTTTCATGTTGCAGAACTGAAACCGTGCACCTGTTACACATTAACTTCCTGTTTCTCTCCTCCTGGCCTCGGGCAACCATTGATCTACTTTCTCAATGACATGGACTTTTATTTTTTGACACAAAACAGGCTGTACATATTTAACATATATATTTCAACGAGTTTGAAGGTAAGTTTACATCTGTGAAACTGTCCCCGTAAATAACTAGAGCCATAAACATAACCATCACCTCCAGAAGCTTCCTCTCTCCTTCCTTCATTTAGTGATAAGAATATTTAACATAAGATCTACCCTCTTAACAAATTTTTAATGATATAATACAGGGGCAACTGGGTGGCTCAGTCAGCTAAGCCTCCGACTCTAGATTTCGGCTGGGGTCACGATCTCATGGTTCCAGAGATCAAGCTCTACATTGGGCTCTGTGCTGACAGCGTGGAGCCTGCCTTGGGGTTCTCTCTTTCCCTCTCTCTCTGCCCCTCCTCCACTCTCTCTCTCAAAAGTAAATAAATAGGGGTGCCTGGGTGGTTCAGTCAGTTAAGCACATGACTTTGGTTCAGGTCATGATCTCGCTGTCCATGGATTTGAGCCCCATGTCAGACTCTGCTAACAGCCTGCAGCCTGCTTTGGATTCTGTGTCTCCCTCTCTCTCTGCCCCTCCCCCACTTATGCTCTGTCTCTCTCTCCCAAAAATAAACATTAAAAAATTTTTAAAACATTCAAAAACTAGGGCTATCCCCTTAAAAAAAAAAAGAATATCATACAGTATCATTAACTGTACTACACATACAGGCTGTATTATAGATCTCTGGGACTTTCTGTCTTGCATACCTGAAACTCTTCCCTCAGACCAACACCCTCCTGGATTCCCCTTTTTTCCAGCCCCTGGAAACCACCATTCTACTCTCTGCTTCTGAGTTTGAGTGTTTGGGATTTCTGATAGAAGTGAAAACACCTAGTAGTTGTTCTTCTGTGTCTGCTTATTTCACTTAGCATAATGTCCTCCAAGTTCATCTAGGTGATACAATTAATACCAATCCTTTTTAAACTTTCCCCAAAAATAGAATAAAAAGGAACACTCCCAAACTCATTTTATGAGGCTGGCATCACTGATACCAAAGCTGGACAAAGACATTACAAGAAAACTACAGGCCAATATCCCTGATGAGTATAGATTCAAAAATCCTCATCTGGTATTAGCAAACCAACTTCAACAACACATTATAAGAATCATACACCCTGACAAGACAGATTTATCCCTGGGATACAAGGATAGTTCAACATACCCAAATCAATCGATGAGCTACACCATGTCCACAGAATGAAGATAAAAATCTCATGAGTATCTCAACTGATGCAGAAAAAGCATCTGATAAAATACAATATACCTTTTCGTGATAAAACTCCTATGAACAAATTAGGTATTTAATGGGGCGCCTGGGTGGCTCAGCTGGTTAAGTGTCCGACTTCAGCACAGGTCATGATTTCACGGTTCGTGGGTTCAAGCCCCGGGTCAGGCTCTGTGCTGACAGCTCAGGGCCTGGAGCCTGCTTCGATTCTGTGTCTCCCTCTCTCTCTGACCCTCCCCTGCCCATACTCTGTCTCTGTCTCTCAAAAATAAATAAACATTGGAAAAAATTTTTAAAAATTAGGTATTTAAGGAATTTACCTCACCACAAAGACCATGTATGAAAAGGTAACATCGTACTTAATGTTAGAAAACTGGAAGCTTTTCTTCTAAGATTGAGAACAAGACGACGATGCCCACTCTTACTATTTCTTTCTTTTTTCAATGTGTATTTGTTTTTGAGAGACAGAGA
>NC_064815.1:9196179-9229170 GCF_023721935.1 Panthera uncia
AAAAAAAAAAAAAAAAAAAAAAAAAAAAAGATGTCCCACCTTCCAAATGTGTCTGGCCCCTTCCTGGTGTTGACTCTCTCCCCTGTCTTTCTGGCAAACTGGAAAGTTACTTCTAGAGCCTTGACTCGATTCAGGCTGTTTTGGGGCAAGAGCACTTCATAGGTGACCTGTGCCTCAGAGTGCATCCCATCAGGAAGATACACGACATTATAGCAGCAATATTTTCAAGGGATTAAAGGGGCTGAAGGACTTAGTCTGGCCTTGAATTGAGTGAAATCTCTGCTCCTCTAGTCCTGTCCCAAGATATCTAAGTTGATCTCTCTACAGTTTCTATAGTTGTTTCCAGCAAACTTCATGCTGAATTTTCTCCCAGCCACTGTATCCTGCCTTCAAAATCAACATTAATCTTAGCAGCCAAGGATGAAAAGGAGATATTCAATTAAATCAGCTGCAAATGCCACCCCCCCCAACCATCTCCTGTTTCCTTCTCCCATATTCAGAAGACTGCTTTAATCTTAAGATGAGTTTTTATCCTTTACATTTTGATCACTAAATGGGTAGGAAGTTCTTTGCCTTGATGTTCTCAACCTGGTGCATTTTCCTTCCGAAGGTGTTAAAGTAGACAATTTCAGAAAAGTTCAAAGAGCCATCTTAAGATCTGGCCTCAGGTTCAATCATTATCTCTAGCTCATCAATCAGAAACATGGATGTCTAAATTGGCTTAAAATCTGTGCACAAGGAAACACACATGGAAAATACTCACATATCTCTGTGCCAGTTTGCAAAGGTTGGTTGGAGTAAGGGGCTGGCAATAATGATTATAAAAATACTTAGTATTTACTGGTTACCCCCTACATAGCTGGCTGCATGGAGTTTTTTTTCCCAACACCAGGTCTCTGATTCTCCAATACCAACTGGCTGTCCAACAATTCAATTCTAATGCTACCTGGAGTTAGTGTCTGATCCCACAAATTAAAGGGCTGTATCCCACAAGACTGTCCCCACTTGTTTTTTAAGATTTATTATTTTTTTTAATGTTTATTTTTGAGAGAGTGAGCGGGGGAGGGGCAGGCAGAGAGGGGGACAGAGGATCTGAAGCAGGCTCTGTGCTGACAGTAGAGAGCCCGATGCGGGGCTCAAACTCACAAACTGGGAGATCACACCCTGAGGCAAACTCAGATGCTAAACAGACTGAGATACCTAGATGCTCCTAAAATTTTATTTTTAAATAATCTTTACACCCAATGTGGGGCTTGAAACCACAACCCTAAGATCAAGAGTTGCATGCTCTAAGGGTGCCTGGATGGCTCAGTTGGTCTGACTCTTGATTTCAGTTCAGGTCATGATCTCGCAGTTCCTGAGTTCAAGCCCCCAAGTCAGGCTCCCTGGTGACAGCAAAGAGCCCACCCACTTCAGATTCTCTGTCCCTCTGTCTCTCTGCACCTCCCCCACTCACACACTTTCTCTCAAAAATAAAAAAAATAAAATAAAATAAATTTTTAAAAAAGAGGTGCACGCTCTACTGACTGAGCCAGCCAGGTGCCCCAGGACTGATGGGGGTGGGGGGTTGGAGTGATAGGGGTCAAGGAGCTGATGGCCAAGAAAGAATTCTTGAGGTGTCTTTGGTGCAAAAAGGTGATTTAATTAGCACACAGGGACAGGACCCGAGGGCAGAAAGAGCTGCACTGGGGTTGTGAAGAGGGACTGGTTATATACGGTGGAGTGGGGGGAGGCAAAGTCAAGAGGAAGTTTCTTAAAGAGATTTTCAGATGCTAAAGACTCCCAGGATACTGGAGGCCTAGCTCTTGTCAAGCTAAGGTTATTTTCCCCTCTAGCAAAGCTTTATCATTAAGACAGTAAGTAGGGAGTTCCTGGAGACCAGGCTGTTGATAAGATTGCCTTTTTCTTTAATTTACTGAGCTATTTGTAAACCGATGGAGACCCTTTATCAGTTAACTGTTGGTTTTATTTTTCTTTCCTTAGTCCTGGGGTAGCCAGGCCTAAGGAATATCACACATATCCCATTTGGCAGAGGGGGGCGGGGCAGGGTGTTGTTAGCTCGTGCTTTGCTCTTAGCTTGCCTTATGCCCCCTCATGAGGACTGCCCCCAACTTAGATGTGAGGCACAAACTCTGAGTCACCCACAACTTGTGACCAGCTGGCTACAAATTTGGGGGTTCTCACAACTTCCTCCTGAAGTTTAATAATTTGCTAGAATGTTTCACAGAATTCAGGAATATACTTCACTTATTTTTATTAATTTATTACAAAGGATAAAAATCAGGAACACACCAGTGAAGAGATGCACAGGCAACGTATGGAAGGAAGGGTGCATGGAGCCAGCGTCCGTGCCCTCCTTGGGTGCACCGCCCTCCCTGCAGCTTGATGTGTTCACCAACTTGGCAATTCACCCAATTCTGGAACTCTGTGTTCCAGAGTTTTTATACAGCTGGATCTCCAGCTCCCCCTCCTCTCCCCTCCCTGGAGGGGAGGTTCCCACCCTCTAATCACATGCTTGGTCTTTGGAATGACCAGCGCCATCCTGAGGTTATTAAAGGGCCCCATCCATTGTCACCTCATTAGTAGAAACTCACATTTGATGAAAGGGGCTTGTTATGAATAACAAAGGATGCTCCTATCACTCTGGAGATTCCAGAGTATTTGGAGCTCTGTGCAAGGAACCTGGAACAAAGATCAGATACATTTCTCCTTTCCTTTCTTCCTTTCCTTTCTTTCCTTTCCTCTCCTTTCCTCCTTTCCTTTCCTCCTTTCTTTTTTCTCTTTCTTTCGAGAGACAGAGTGTGAGCAGGGGAGGGCCAGAGAGAGAAGGAGACACAGAATCTGAAGCAGGCTCCAGGCTCTGAGCTGCCAGCACAGAGCCTGACACAGGGCTTGAACCCATGAACTGCAAGATCATGACCTGAGCCTGAAATTGGATGATTAACCGATTGAGCCATCCAGGCACCCCCCAAATACATTTCTTATTCTATCACACTAATACATATTTTCTGATTATCTACTCTATTCCAGAGACTGGGTCAAGTGCTGGAGATACAGTGGGGGGGAGGGGGGGGCAAGAAATGCATGGTTCCTGCTTTCATTGAGCTTGTAGTTTAGTGGGGGGGACAGATAAGTAAATAGGCAATTACAATTCAATGTAATTAGTGGTATTGATGAGGGAACATAACTCAAGCTGAAGGCCAAGCACAAGGTAACAACAAAGCCCCCTCCACCTCCCAGGTAGGATGTGTGTTGACATCGCTCAGGCACTCCTGGCTGTCCAAGAACAAAGGAAAGGACAGAAACTAAATGGTTGAACTGCTAGAACTCACAAGAAATGAGTCTCCACCAGTTTACAAATATCTTGGTAAATTACAAGAAAAAGACAATATTATCAATAAACTAAGCTCCAAAAACCTATAGCCCCAACATTACCCTCCGCTCCACAGTGATGTGAGGGGAAAAGACAAGAGGGAAAGGTAGATCCAGGAACTCCCTACTGTCTTAATGTTGCTGCTTTGCTGTAGGGAAGGGTAGCCTTGGCTCGACAAGAGCTAGGCCTCCAGTAATCTGTGAATCTTGTTTAGTATATGAAAATCCCTTTAAGAAACTTCCTCTTGACTTTATCTCCCCCGACTCCATAATATATAACCAGTCACTCTTCACGACCCCAGTGAAGCTCTTTCTGCCCACGGGTCCTGACCCCGTGCTTTAATAAAATCACTTTTTGCACCAAAGATGTCTTCAAGAATTCTTTCTTGACCATTGGCTCCAGACCCCCATCACTCTAAAATCCCATCAGTATTGTTAAAGAAAAAAAAGAGACATCAGACCCAAAATGGAGCCACTTGTGCTAAATCCCATGTCAGCAAAGCAAGACTTAATATCTAACTTAACTGCAGCTTCAGCCTCTCCCAGGAATGTAACCTTGAACCAGTCAACATGGAATGACCTGGGTCAGTGTTAGTGAGGTAACCTGCAGGATAGAAGCCTCCTTCCCTCTAAAGAAGGTGACCTTCCTGAAACCATCTACTCTTGGTTGGAAAATTTCCCTTTTCTGCCTAGGAAGGACTTCCATTTGTACAGCTCATTGGAGCTTCTTTCTCTTTGTTTGAGGGGTGTCCTGATTCATGATTCATTGAATGAAGCCAGTTTGCTCTTTCAACTTGCTTGGTTGACTTTTGGTTTTTAAGAGTATGAAGAAGAAGGGTGCCTGGCTAGTCCACTGGGTAGAGCATGTGACTCTTGATCTTGGGGTCATGAGTTTAAGCCCCACATTGGGCCTAGAGCTTACTTAAAAAAAAAAAACAAAACTATGATGAATAAAGTATAAAAAAAGTGGTAGTACATGGAAGACCACTGAAGGGGTAAGGATAAGAACAGAGCACTTTACACTGGCTCTGAACACGGAATATTCACATGTAAAAGAATGGAGCTGGATCCTTATTTACCACTATGTGCAAAATTAGCACAAAAGAATGAAAGATTTAAATGTAAGAGCTAACACAATAAAACTCTTAGAAGAAAAGATAGGGCAAAACCTTCACCACATTGAATCTGGCTATGTTTTTTTTGCTAGGACACCAAAGGTGCAGGCAACAAAAGAAAACATAAATGGATTGTTTTCATAAAAATTAAAAATATTTGTGCATCAAAAGGCACTGTCAACAGAACGAGAAGGCAATTCACAATATGTGCAAACCGTAGATCTTTTTTTTTTTTTTTTAAGTTTATTTATTTTGAGAGAGACAGAGAAAGCGCCAGGGAAGGGCAGAGAGAGAGGGAGAGGAAGAATCCCAAGCAGGCTCTGCACTGTCAGTGCAGATCCGATGCGGGGCTACATGTCACAAACCGTGAGATCATGACCCGAGCCGAAATCAAGAGTCAGACGCTGAACCGACTGAGCCATCTAGGCGCCCCTGCAAACCGTATATCTGACAAGGGATTAATATCCAGAATATACAGAGAACTCCTGAAACTCAACAGCAACAAAACAAACAACCTAATTAAAAACTGAACAAACTGGGAATGCCTGGGTTGCTCAGTTGGTTAAGCATCCAACTCCTAGTTTTGGGTCAGGTCATGATCTCACAGTTTGTGAGTTCCAGCCCCACGCTGTTAGCATGGAACCTGCTTGGGATTCTCTGTCTCTCTCTCTCTCTCTCTGTGCTTTCCCCACTCACACTGCCTCTGTCTCTCTCAAAAATAAATAAACTTAAAAAAAAAAAAGAACATAGGACTTGGATAGACATTTCTTCAAAGATGTTCAAATGGCCATTAAGCACACAAAAAGATGCTCAATATCACTTATCGTTAGGGAAATGCAAATTAAAACCACAATGAGATATCACCTTCCACACATTAGAATGGCTATTCTCAAAGGAAACGGAAAATAACAAGTGTTGGCAAGGATGTAGGGACATTATTACACCACATATTGATGGCGGGAACGTAAATTGGTTTTGTCACTATGGAACACAGTATGGAGGTTTCTCAAAAAAAAAAAAAAAATTAAACACAAATTTATCATACGATCCAGAAATTCTACTTCTGAAATTCTGAATTTCAGTGCTTTCAAAGAATTGAGAGCAGGGTCTCTAAAAGGTAGTTTTACACCCATGTTCTAAGCAGTATTATTCACAATAGCTAAACCAGGGATGCAGCCCAGGCGTCCATCCACAGACGAATGCATGAACACAATGTGGTGTATGCAGGCTATTCAGCCTTAATAAGGAAGGAAATTCTGACACATTCTGCAACATGGGTGAAATTGGAATTCAGTGTGCTAAATGAAACAAATAGGGGCACCTGGGTGGCTCAGTCAGTTAAGTGTCTGACTTCAGCTCAGGTCATGATCTCAAGGGTCATGAATTCAAGCCCTGCGAGGGGCTCTGTGCTGACAGCTCAGAGCCTGAAGCCTGCTTTGGATTCTCTGTCTCCCTCTCTCTGTGCCCCTCCCCTGCTCGAGTTCTCTCTCTCTCTCTCCCAAAAATAAATAAACATTAAAAAATTCTTTTTGGGGGCGCCTGGGTGGCTTGGTCGGTTAAGCGTCCGACTTCGGCTCAGGTCATGATCTCACGGTCCGTGAGTTCGAGCCCCGCATCGGGCTCTGTGCTGACAGCTCAGAGCCTGGAGCCTGTTTCAGATTCTGTGACTCCCTCTCTCTCTGCCCCTCCCCTGTTCATGCTCTGTCTCTCTCTGTCTCAAAAATAAATAAACGTTCAAAAAAAAAATTCTTTTTGATGATTAAAATGGTAACTTCTATAGTGATATGTATTTTCCCACAGTTAACAACAACAAAAAAGTACAATAACAGGTGTTGATGAGGATGTGGAGAAATTGAAACCCTCAAATACTGCTGGTGGGAGTGCAAAATGGTGTAGCCAGTTTAGGAACAGTCTGGCAGTTTCACAGAGAGTAAACATAAAGTTACCATTTGACTTAGCAAACGCCTAGGTATATACCCAAGAGAAATGGAAACATATGTCCACATAAAAACTTGTACTTACATGTTCATTGCAGTTAATAGGCAAAATATGAAAACAACCCATATGTTTCTCAAGTGATGAATGGATAAACAAAATGTGGTACTTCCATACAATGAAATAACACTCATCCATAAAAAAGAATGAAGTATTAATACATGCTACTATATGGATGAACTTTGAAAAGATTAGGCTAAGTGATAGAAACAAGACACAAAAAGCCATAGGATGTTTTTTTTATTTTTCATTTTTAAAAATTTACATCCAAATTAGTTAGCATATAGTGCAACAATGATTTCAGGAGTAGATTCCTTAGTGCCCCTTATCCATTTAGCCCATCCCCCCCTCCCACAACCCCTCCAGCAACCCTGTTTGTTTTCCATATTTATGAGTCTCTTCTGTTTTGTCCCTTTCCCTGTTTTTATACTATTTTTGCTTCCCTTCCCTTATGTTCATCTGTTTTATATCTTAAATTCCTCATATGAGTGAAGTCATATGATATTTATCTTTCTCTGACTGTTTTCACTTAGCATAATACCCTCTAGCTCCATCCACGTAGTTGCAAATGGCAAGATTTCATTCTTTTTGGTTGCTGAGTAATACTCCATTGTGTGTGTGTGTGTGTGTGTGTGTGTGAGTGTGTGTATGCCACATCTTCTTTATCCATTCATCCATCGATGGACACTTGGGCTCTTTCCATACTTTGGCTATTGTTGATAGTGCTACTATAAACATGGGGGTGCACGTGTCCCTTCGAAACAGCACACCTGTATCCCGTGGATAAATGCCTAGTAGTACAATTGCTGGGTTGTAGGGTAGTTCTCTTTTTAGAGTTTTGAGGAATCTCCATACTGTTTTCCAGAGTGGCTGCACCAAGATGTGGGGTGGGGAGTGGAGAGAGAGGGAAAGAGAGAATCCCAAGCAGGCTCCACACTGTCAGCCCAGAGCCTGATATGGGGCTTGATCCACGACCTTGGGATCATGACCTAAACTGAAATCAAGAGTCAGATGCTCAACCAACTGACACCCAGTGCCCCATAGAATATTTGAGTCCATGTATGTGACATGTCCAGAATAGGCAAATCTATCGAGACAGGAAGTAGGTTAGTGGTTGCCAGGAATTGGGGGAGGGAGCAAAGGGGTATGACTGTTAATGAGAATGATGTTTGTTTTGGGCTAATGAAAATATTCTGGAACTAGATAGTTAGTCATGGATGCACATCTTTCTGAATATACTAAAAACCACAGAATTTTACATTTCAAAAAGGAAAACTTACAGTATGCAAATTAGATCTCAATTTTCAAAACCGAGGAGGAAAAAAAGACTCACCTAGAGATCTTTTTAACATTTAGATTCTGAGTCATTAGGTCTGGGGTTAGGCCTGAGACTCTGCATTTCTAACCTGTTCTTGGGTCATGCCAACACCACTGGTCTTGGTCCGTACTAAGTGGCAAATCTAGGCTGTAGCCCCCTCTTGATTTAGCAAGTCAGCTTACGCTAACACAACAGCCTTACCCCCTGAGCTCCTGAAAGGGTAGCTGCCCAAGAACAGAATCCTGAAGTCCAGGGAATTTTAGCTCCTTCGGTCAGTCAGTATAATACACACAGTCACTGTAATTGGGCAGTGTCATGAGGTCAATGTCTCCTGCTATGCAAACAATGTCTGTGGTGTGGCCTGGGCATATACAAGCAGCAAGAGCCCACTATACAGCAGTTGCCTTGTATTATAGCCTCAGCACACACATAAAAGGTACAAATAAAATAAAGGGGGAAGTTCACAGACAGATTTGAGGTACTGTTTTGTATGACTGAGCAAAAAGTCAGTATTTTGATAATTTCCATAAATCTATGGGTTATAATTATTAATCCCATGCCAGAAACCTCAGTTCTTTAAATTTTAAGTCCATAGCCCATGCTGCTGAGGGCTGATTTTAATTTCTTTCTTGAAGCCTGGAATAATGTGATCGACCCAGTGGAAATGATTGAATCCCAGATGAAAACCCATTGAAAGAGGCACAGACCAGAACCAAAGGCCAACTAACACTCAAAGAAATGTCTTCCTTTTCCAGAAATGACACTGTGTGGAAGTGTAAAAAGAAAGTGATTGATATTAATTGAGTATCTAATAGGTACCAGGCACTCTTCCTGTGTTACTTGTTTATATTTGTTAAGCATTCTCTCAAGTACCAGTAACAATATGCGACCATAACGGACGCATTCCTTAACTATATTGCTAGATTACGACCAATCCCCCAATCGACTCTCATTGGCATATGATAGCCGCTATGTTTTTTCTTGCTCATTCACATCAGTGAATTGGCTGAAAGTGACTGGGGTAGGTTGGATTTAGCACCAAGCCATGGGTTTAAGTCTTACTTCCCACATCTCTCCTGAAATCAGCAGGTTTCTTGAGTTGTGTTCCTTTCATGGAGATGGTTAGGGGCACAAGACGGCAAGCCCAGCTGCACAAGCATATTTATTTTAAGGCCTTGCTTAGCATTTTATCAGCCAATATCCCATTAGACAATGTGAATCACGTGATGAAGACCAAAGTCAACACAAGAGGAAGGACACCCTCCATGAGGCTAGTGTGGATGGATAGTTTTACTACGGAGCAGGAAATACTTGGGGCCAATCTTCCAGTATACCTCTGTGACTTGGCCAAATACGCTTTATGTGTTCCTCCAACAGGGAGTCTGAAAGCAGGCAGCCCGTGGCTGGTGAAATGTTCAATCATAATGCCACTCCAGGCCTTTCCTCTTTCCTCTCTGCCTTCTTCGGCATGCTGGATTCTGCCTTCACGCAGAAGTTTCCAGGATTGTGACATGGCTGCTCCATTTCCAGCCCTCTCTCTGTATTGCCAGCAGGAACAAACACGAAGTAAGAAGGGACTGGGCCTGATTCCATGAGGCAAAAGCTTTCCCAGAAGCTTTCTTCAGATTATCAGTCATTGACAGGAACTATGTCATTTGGGCATCATGGAAATGAACATACCCTTCAAAGGCCCACTGCTGCTCCAAACAAAATCAGGGTCTTTTTAGGAAGAAGGGGTAACTGACATAGGGTAGGCAACCACACTGTTCAAATCTCACAAAGATCCTCTGAAGTAAGCATTATTCCCATTTTAAAGGATGAGGAAATCTTGGCTCAGAAAAGTTAAATTAACTCACCCAAGTTGCCTCAGCCAGGGTACAAGAGTATAAGAGGATGGAGATTTGAACATAAGACAATGTCCATCATGATGATTTCATAACAAATCACTCACGGGGCCCCAAACACCTGCATTCTGGTCTTTCTCTCCACCACTAACGCAAATGTGTGACTTTGGACATTTCAGCCGATCTGAGTGAGTCTCAGGGTCTCCATCTTTCCAATGTCCAGGTGAGAGTAAGGTAACTTTATCAGTTTTTTTTTCAAGCATGAATGTTGTGTGACTTTATAAGCGGTTTCTGATGTCACTTATGAAGACACAGACCCTTCCTCCTGGCAGTTTTTTCAGCCATTTATTATACACTTGAGGTTGGAGAGTACATTGATCCATCATGGCTTGTTAATGTCAGAGTTTGAGTTTGTTATCTCTCCAGAGCATTTCTTGGGGGCACCTGGGTGGCTCGGTTGGTTGAATGTTGAACATCAGCTCAGGTCATGATCTCAGCTGGTGAGTTCGAACCCTATGTTTCCCTTCTCTCTCTGTCCCTCCGTCCCTCCCCCACTCACACTCTCAAAAATAAATGAAAAACTTAAAAAAAAAAAAAAAAGCATTTCTTCCAGCTCTATTCAATTACTTGGCAATCTATGGAAAACCAATATCATAGGAAAATTGATGTTTAGATGAATACAGCCATCATATTCTCTCCCAGAGCATTTAATGTAATAAATTACTTCTCTCTGGTCTTAAAAGTAACAACAAAAAACTAAACTTCTTTTTAGTGGAATAAAAAAAAAATTTTATGCACGGTTCTCATCAAAGACAATTAATCCTTTTAGAATATTTCCTATACATGTATATAAATAAATATATGTAATATGTATAATATATAGCCCTATATTCGAGTGGGATAACATTATTTTGAATCTGCCTTATTTTCCATTTATATCTTATCCATGGCAAGAAATATACATTATATCATCACTTGGAATGTCTGCTAACATTCCTTTATTTTATTTTTTAATATATGTATATATATATTTTAACATTTATTCATTTTTTAAAAATTTTTTTTAACGTTTATTTATTTTTGAGAGAGAGAGAGACAGAGCATGAATGGGGGAGTATCAGAGAAAGAGGGAGACACAGAATCTGAAACAGGCTCCAGGCTCTGAGCGGTCAGCACAGAGCCCGACACGGGGCTCGAACTCAGGGACCGCGAGATCATGACCCGAGCTGAAGTCGGACGCCCAACCGACTGAGCCACCCAGGCGCCCCAACATTTATTCATTTTTGAGAGACAGAGTGTGAGCAGGGGAGTGGTAGAGAAAAAGAGAGAGACACAGAATCCAAAGCAGGCTCCAGGCTCTGAGCTGTCAGCACAGAGCCCGATGCGGGGCTCGAACTCACAAACAGTGAGGTTCTGACCTGAGCCAAAGTTGGACGGTTAGCCAACTGAGCCATCCAGGTGCCCCAATATATATTTTTAATGTTTATTTATTTTTGAGAGAGAAAACATGAGTGGGGAAGGGGAAGAGAGGAGGGGGACAGAGGATCTGAAGCAGGCTCTGTGCTGACAGAAGAAACCCCAATGTGGGGATTGAACCCAAAAAGCGTGAGATCATGACCTGAGCCAAAGTCTGATGCTTAACTGACTGAGCCACCTAGGCACCCCAACATTCTTTTATTTTATACAAATATACTGAAATTTGTTTAACTGTAGGCATTGTTTCCATTTTTTTTAATGTTAAAGAGTCGTAACTTCTCATAATGGGATCCATAATGAGATATACAATATGATTTTGAGTAGTATATTGATGACTTATTAAATATTTAAATAGTTATATATTTAGGGGTACACGTCTGGCTCAGTTGGTAGAGCATGTGACTCTTGATGTCAGAGTTATGAGCTCAAGCCCCAAGTTGGGTTGTGGAGCCTACTTAATTAAAAAAAAATTTATATATTTATTTGCATACATAGTATGTATATTTGCATGTGTATTGTATATAGTCAGAAACAATGTAACTAGCCTTTTTGATAGTCATGTAATGTTTAATTTCAAGATAAAATTTATTTAACTAAATATCTTGAGTCAGTTAAAAAGACTAACAAAATGGTATGGTGGCACATGGATCGAACAAGACCACAAACTTAGTGCTTGAACAAGAGAAGTTTAGAAAACACTTCCATACGGGGCGCCTGGGTGGCACAGTCGGTTAAGCCTCCGACTTCAGCCAGGTCACAATCTCGCGGTCCGTGGATTCGAGCCCCGCGTCAGGCTCTGGGCTGATGGCTCGGAGCCTGGAGCCTGTTTCCGATTCTGTGTCTCCCTCTCTCTCTGCCCCTACCCCGTTCATGCTCTGTCTCTCTCTGTCCCAAAAATAAATAAAAAACGTTGAAAAAAAAAATTAAAAAAAAAAAGAAAACACTTCCATAAATGGTGCTGTGGTAAATATCCTGGGGCACATATCTCTGATTACTTGTCTGATATTTTCCTTGGGATGAATTCTTATAATTTTTCAAGTGGTAAGCACATTATTTTTAAATGTATGTTTATTTCGAGAGAGCGAGAGAGAGTGAGGGAGGGGCAGAGAGAAAGGGAGAGAAAGAATCCCAGGCAGGCTCCCCGCTGCCTGTGCAGAGCCCGATGCGGGGCTTGATCTCATGAACTGTGAGGTCATGACCTCAGCCCAAATCAAGACTCAGAAGCTTAACTGTGAACCACCCAGCAGCCCCAAGAGGCAGGCACATTTTTAAGGTTTTATATGTATCCTGCTAAACTGCCCTGCATAAAGGACGCCCCCATTTACCTTCCCACATTCTGTCCCATTGGAGTAGAAGCTTCATGAAGATACTTTGCTTTGTTCATTTTTGTAGACACAGCATTTACAAAAGTGCTTAGAAAATAGGTTCTCAATAAAAACGTGCTAGATGGACTTGTCAAGAACTGTGAAGGGTCTGAGACCTCATTCTACCTGTGAGTTAACACGATGGCCTGCCATGTCTTCATGGATGCTAGCAGATGGCACAAGACTGCTAGATCAGAGACAAAAGTCTATTACTCACCGCAATAGCAGCAGCTAGCATTTGTGCCCGTACCCCAAGACGCAATCCCAAAGGGCAGTGCAAAAGGGACAAGGGATGCCTGCGTATACAATGAGATGCATTACAGAAAAGGAAGCTTAAGCATAGGCCCCAAACCTTTCATAATGGGCAATTAACCTGCCTGGGTTTTTCCCAGAGGGAGACATTACTCGTCTACATTGGACAGTAAACAAAATTGTCCTTTGTTCTGGAAGGAGATACTACCTCTATCTTCCAAGGCTGTTTGATGCACATGCTTTTTTTTTTTTTTTTTTTAATTTGAGAGAGAGATAGGAAGACAGCACACAAGTCGGGGAGAGGGGCGGAGGGAGAGAGAGAATCCTGTGCAGGCTCCTCACTCAGTGTGGAGCCTGACCTGGGCCTCAACCTCACAAACTACAAGATCATGACCTGAGCCAAAATTAAGAGTTGGACACTTAATCGACTGAGCCACCCAGGTGCCCCATGCTATACATTCTTAAAAAAACAATCTGGAAAAGCTCTGTTCAAAAAATAGGCAGAACCTCTAGAGACCCATGGAGAATTGTTTGCTAATGATGTCCACCCATCATTTCCATACTATCTTGGCTTTTGGTAAATTCTCCCATGAGTATGCCATTCCATTGGCCATTTTGATTAATCTGACCCACAGAAGCTGGAACCAAATCCATTTACCTTGCCCCAACAGCATGTAAATGCTGTTACTGTTTAAGGTTACTGCCAACAGGACTCTAAGCAATAGTTTTGGCCTTGGCAATTCTCCCACCATTGGTCTTGGACCCAGCCAGCTGAACAAATCCCATAAATGAACAAATCCCATCTGGATCCACCTTAGATAGCCAGGTGGCTTTCTCCTTAAATTTTTGTACTGACCTTTCCTCTTGGCTGAAGGCATTGGTCCAGACAGCAGGATGTATTAGCAATTGCACAGATTCCCCTGTGGCCTATAAAAAGGAAGCCTGGGGAGCTTACATCACCCCTAACAACTCTGGCCAGTGAGTTGAGACGGACCTGAAAGTCTTCCAAGGATGAGGTGGTATCATTTGATCACCAGCTAAAGGCAGGGACAAGTTTCAGAGCACCTGTTGTAATTGGATGATTTCCACTGCAGGGATCACTGCCCACAGGGTGTGAAAAATAATGAGCCAGCCATTGCTCTGGGAATTTTAGGGCAGCCTCATTTTGGACAGATCTCTGAAGATCTATGGAGGCTGTAGGATCTACTTGTGGCATTTCCTCAATACTTGAACACCTCTTATGACCATCCTTATGCTGTAAGTCCTGGAGTTTTCAGGAGAGAGACAAATTAACGCCTGGCTTCCACATAAGAAGTGCACATGGCACTCCCGGAAAGAGCGCTGCTTACTACTACTGGGGTCTTCCACAACTATCCCACATGGAACCTACACCAGTCAGAGGGCATAGGATGACAGGGTCTCCAACATCTTCTCCTGGCCAGTTGGTAGACCTAAAGGCACCAGTACAGTTTGAATAGTCGAGGCACAGCCTGAGGGCACTCAGTCCAACCTGTTCTGTTCATGCCAGCAGCTGGGACATTTCTCTGCCCTATTCCCCCAGTGACTGAGCTATGGCTGTGGGAATGGAGGTAGACAAGAGGCTGACAGGTGTTTTGTGGGGGAGGTACAGGAGCTGGTACCAAGCCTGGCTGTTTGCAACAGACTTCTCAGTAAGGTTAAGGAGAACAGTGATAAAATCATTATCAGAATCTTCTCACCGGGGATGGCAGACCCAGTAGACAGATTTTAAGGCGTTTGCAGCAGTTTGGGAAGGAGGGCATTTTCCTAAGGAAAGCTCTAGAAGTAGCTCTGAAAGACAATGGATTGTTAACGTCCTTTCTTTTTCCATACCTCCAGGAGTCCAAGGTGCCTCCTCCCCAGCAGCCTAGATTTTTGCCCTCCCTCAACTGCCACAAAATCCATGTGTCCATTCTGGTGACCTCACCTTTTCCAATCATCTCCTGCTCGCACAAAGCCCTCTTGTCTGAAAGGCTGGCAAAGGGACAAGGGCATTTTTATAAAACTTACAGAGAACTCCCATGGCCCCCCTTTAGGCTGTTATTGTAGGGGCCTCAGTGAGCAGGGGACTCAGTTCATTATCCTTGTGATCTAGGGCCATGTTAATCCGAAAAGAGAGTCCAGGTGGCTAAAGCAGAATTAAGTTGGATCCTCCTTGACCCTCTTTGGCCAGGTTTCTACCCCATGATGCTTAATTTTATGTGAAAACTTGACTGGGCTATGAGGTGCCCGGACATTTGGTCACACATTATTCTGTGTATATATTGGGTGTTTCCACATTATCTGAACATCTGAAGCAGTAGACTGAGTAAAGCTGATCACCCTCCCCAGTATGGGAGGGCCTCATCCAATCCACTGAATATCCTAATAGAATAAATGATTAATTAAGAATTCTTTCTCTCTGCCTGACTGACTTCAAGCTGGAACACAGTCTTCTCTCTTTGGGCTGAGACTCGGAATGGAACTTATACCATCAACTCTTCTGGATCTCCAGCTTGCCTATAGCAGATCTTGGATTTCTTAGCTTCCATAATTATATATATATATATATATATATATATATATATACACACACACACACACACATACATATACATATATATACGTATACATATACATATACATATACATGTATACATATATATATATATATATATATATATATACACACACACACACATATATATAATTGTGCTTTAGCCACCTGGACTCTCTTTTTGGATTAACATGGCCCTAGATCACAAGGATAATGAACTGAGTCCCCTGCTCACTGAGTCCCCCTACAACAACAGCCTAAAGGGAGGCCATGGGGGTTCTCTGTCTCTATATATAATTATGGAGACTAAGAAATAAAAAAAAATATATATATATATATATATATACACACACACACACATATATATACATACGATGATTTTATATTTTATATAAATACAAACTATTCTGTTTCCCATTGTTTCTGTTTCTCTGGAGAAACCAGACTCATACATTCCAGGAAGGGGTAGCCAAAGTTGCTAAAAGCCCAGAAATGGTCAGGATGGGATTCTGAATTTTCTTTTTTTTTTTTTTTTTTTTTATTTTTTTTTTCAATGTTTTTTATTTATTTTTGGGACAGAGAGAGACAGAGCATGAACGGGGGAGGGGCAGAGAGAGAGGGAGACACAGAATCGGAAACAGGCTCCAGGCTCTGAGCCATCAGCTCAGAGCCCGACGCGGGGCTCGAACTCACGGACCGCGAGATCGTGACCTGGCTGAAGTCGGAGGCTTAACCGACTGCGCCACCCAGGCGCCCCGGGATTCTGAATTTTCAAAGTAAGTCACTTCAGTATTCCTTTCATTCTGATCATTACTCGGGACGTGGCCAAGAGGAAGAGATGGTCACTATCTGGGGACAGCTGTATTCAGAGACTAGACTGTCTGACTAAGGTGGCTGGACCACAAAGAGGTGAGGAGGGAGAGTCTGAAATATTTTTGAGTTGGATTTTGAGGACTCAGGAATACCAGATGCTTAGGTATGACAGAGAGTGCTAAGGGCTGAATTGTAACCCCTCAAAATTCATATGTTGAAGTCCTAACCCCTAATGCCTTAGAATGTGACAGTGTTTGGAGACTGGACCTTGAAAGAGGTCATTAGGTAAAATGAAGTCATTAGGGTAGGCCCTAATTAAATGTATATATAACATATGTTTATATATACTTATATATAAACTACCCCGAGGCCCCCAAGGGCCACAAAATTTCTGCAGAAGCAGCCACTGTTTGCTATGTCATCCCCACCCCCTGGAATAAACCAGAAGTCAACATTGCAAGGGGGCAGGCATGAACATCATCAGAGTCACTAAAGACTGGGAGAATGCATTTTAGTGCGTTGTGACCAAGATTCTTCATTAGCTTCTTTCTTTTTATTTTATTTTTTTAACGTTTATTTATTTTTGAGACAGAGAGAGACAGAGCATGAACGGGGGAGGAGCAGAGAGAGAGGGAGACAGAATCGGAAGCAGGCTCCAGGCTCTGGGCCATCAGCCCAGAGCCCGACGCGGGGCTCGAACTCACGGACCGTGAGATCGTGACCTGAGCTGAAGTCGGACACTCAACCGACTGAGCCACCCAGGCGCCCCTCTTCATTAGCTTCTGAGCATCCACTGTGGCTTGAGATTCATAGTCAGGTCACTCAAACCAATGCCCCCAAGTCTCATAAAGCAACAGAAATCAGGAAGATGAGGCTTTCAAGATAAATCCACTTCTGTTTTCTCTTTCTACATCCTGCAGATAAAAAGGACTCACTATTATTTCTTGGAAACCCCACTGCACTTCTGGGTCCCAAAGTAACATCACTCAACACAGTTGTCAAATTATGACTGGTTAAAACAACGTGTAAAACTTTGAAAATGGGCAGAGGTGGGGCACCTGGGTTGCACAGTTGGTTAAGCATCTAACTCTTGGTTTCAGCTCAGGTCATGATTTCATGGTTTCATGAGTTCGAGCCCTGCATTGGGCTCCGCGCTGACAGTGCAAAGCAAATCCCTGCTTGGGATTCTCTCTTTCCCTCTCTCTCTCTGCCCCTTCCCCACTTGCGCTGTCTCTGTCTCTCTCAAAATAAATAAACAAACTTTAAAAAAAAAAAAAAGAAAAGAAAATGGGCAGATAGACACTTGCAGAAAGAACAGAGTGACTCAGAAGCATCCAGCAACCCTGTAGATTCAATGTATCTCATGAGAATGAATGAATAAAGATACAAGACTTGCCCAAGGCCACCTAGGCATAAGCTAAGTCTGGGACTCAACCACAGGGTGCCAGCTGAGGCTGCTGGAAGCTTCTGCGATACAGTATTGTTATCTGGAATTTCTTCCTTCCCCTAGCATGTGTCTGCCAGGACACTGCTTACACTAGAATAGAATGATTTCTTGACTTGTCTGTCTCTCCCACCTGACTTCAAGCTCATGTGACTTGCCTATTGGTTTATTTTCAATGTATTCCCAATAGGATGCAAACTCTTTTAAAGGCAGGGCTTTTTTTCAATTGATGTGAAATTCACACAAGTGAACCATTGTAAAGCATACAATTCAGTAGCATAAAGGACATTCACATCATTTTGCAAGCATCATCTCTCTCTCTCTAGTTCTAAGACATTAAGCAGTCAATCCCCATGATCCCCTCTAACCCGGACCTGGCAACCACTAATCTATTTTCTGTCTCAGTGGGTTTGCCTCTTCTGGACATTTCATATAAATGAAGTCATCCAATATGTGTCTGGTCTCTTGACATGTTTTTGAGACTTACTATGTTGTATGTGTCAGCACTTCATTTCTTTGTATGGCTGAATAATATTCCATTCTATGGATAAACCACCTTTCATTTATTCATTCGTGAATGAACATTTGGATGTTTCTATCTTTTGGTGATTGTGAAACAGGGTAGGGGTTTTTTGGCCCACTCTTTTTTTTCCAGGGCCTAGAATTAGGAATGAAAGGTGGGCCAGGTGTTATAAATTTCTATCCTCCCTGGTACATAACGGGCATTGCTAAAAGGCTTGTCGATCTGAGATCAAAAGAATAAATGACCAAAGAAGCAATTATGGTAGAGGGAGGGAGGAAGGGAGGGGCCCAACCAGAGAAAAGCTTTCTATTTTCTACCTTTTGAACTTGAAAAAATGAATCATGATGGCCACAGAGAGACATTTATATGCCTAGTTCTGAGGAAGGAGGTTATTTATTATTGGACAAGAGAGGCAAAATGATGCATTAAGATGTTGGGAGATTCACAGTAAATCAAAAATAGATGGAGAAGGCAGTTTCTACCCAGGGGTTGAGCTCCAGGGAGAAAGCCATTGAAATCCAATTGCTTCCCCACAATGGACTTCATTAAATTGCTAAAATTACCAGGAGTCTATTGCAAAAAAAATAGAAAGGGCGAAGGAAGTAATTTCTCTTTAATTGTTGATGCAATTCGGAAGAAATTAAATTGCAATTATGTCATTTACTTATGAAGAGACCGAGTGTGAACACCCTGTGGGGGCCCCTATCAGCCTTTTGAAAACAAGATGGCTTTTTGTTCGGGATGGTTCCCGCGGGCCCTCCCGGTTCCTTGGTGGGTTTGGCTACTTTGGCGCGCCCTCTCGTGGCCATGTGTGGAAGGTTCGGCACTTGCCCTCCGTCCCAAGAACAGGCTTCATTTTTGAGCTGCACAAATTAATTTACGGGTGGATCCGTAAATTAATTCACACTTAAACTGGAAAGTCCATTTCAGTAGGTGCCACTTGGGGTGCAGGAAGGGCTGCCTAGGTCAACTAACGTGACATAATTATAAAATAATTATGATTACGGTTATAATTTCAAGTAGTTTTGAATATCATAATATGAACAGTTTCCACCTCTCACCAGCTCACACATCTCAGTGGGGATCACTCGTGTATTTCATAAAATTCCAGAATTTTCCTGTGCATATGCAAGCATGTCGCCATTCCCCCTCCACCTCCCAAATGGGCTCACATTACATGTACCGTTTGGCGCTTTGCTTCCTCCTCAAACTCGTCTTTTTTTGTTTTTAAATTTTTTATGTAAGCTCTCTGTTCAACATTGGAGCTTGAACTCACGACCTGGAGAGCGAGAGGTGCATGTTCTGCCAACTGAGCCAGCCAGGCGCCCCTACTGCTTCTTTTTAATTATGACAGTGCAGCAGCAAATATCCTTGTATCTTTGCGTATCTGTGCCCATCCGTCTGGGCACGTTGCTATTGAAATGATAAAGCTGAAGTGGCCACTGAGGACCGTGTTAGAGTAAGATGTTTGTTTCTCTCTCATATGCCAGTCTACGTTGGGAGTCTAGGGCTGGAATTCTGGGATGAGAGATCTGGGGACCTAGTCTCCTCCTGTCTCCCTGTTTTGCATTGAGGTCTCAAA
The DNA here is from genome assembly GCF_023721935.1 of Panthera uncia. Taxonomy (NCBI): domain Eukaryota; kingdom Metazoa; phylum Chordata; class Mammalia; order Carnivora; family Felidae; genus Panthera; species Panthera uncia. The sequence goes on from NC_064815.1 coordinate 9,215,832, forward strand.
CACAGCTCCAACCTTATCCAAACAGCTGCTCTAGCTCCTGCCAGCATGTGTACATTCCAGCCAGAGAGAAAAGGGAAAGGTGACAGTGGAAGGCATACTCCTCTCCTTTCAGGGCACAACCTGGAAACCACGCACGTTATTTTTGATCACATTTGATAGGTCAGAGTGCAGTCACATGACCACCCTGGCTGCAAAGGAGGCTGGGAAATGTAGTCTTTATTTTGGACGGCCATGCATTCAGGAAGGAAGGTGAAATTAGTTTTCAGGGACAACTACCCCTCTCTGTCCAGAGGTGACGAGAGCGAGAGATGAGGCTCCAAAATCAAGTGCTGTCTTTGAGGAAGAAATAACAGGATTTGGTGATTGAATGAGTAAAGGGGACGAGAACAAGGGAAGCATTTTAGATGACAGCGATGCTTCTCGCTTGTTATACTTTACAAGCCCCTCCACTCCACCCTGCTCAGAATCAACACCTCACCCAGGGAGTATTTCCCCTCAGCCACTGACACATGCCTCTCCTTCTCCAGAAAATACCAAACCCCTGATGATTCTTCTCTTCTACCCAGCTCATTTGGGCTGCTCTCCACCCCCAAATGTACTGCCAGCTGCTATTTACTTAGGAAATGAAAACTAATTTTGGTGTTAGCTTTAGCACAACCTAATCTCTAAGCAAATCAGCTGCTGCTGCCATTGCACAAATATGAAAGACTTCAGAGTCAAATAGAAAAGACTTCTGACTTACAGGCTCTATGAAGTTATGCCCATAGCACAATGGTACCGTGGAGTTAAAAATAGCTACTTCCCTTCTGAATTCTGAAAACACCATGTTCGTTGTATTTGCCTTTTCCTCCACCTGGGATGCTCCTCCTTTCAGGTCTCTGCCCCAACATCATCTAATCAGGGACAAGTGGCAAGCAGCCTTGGAGCCACTCCACTCCACTCTGCTCAGAATCACCCTTCCTTCTGCCACTGTCCTTTTCATCACAGTACCTTATTACCATCTGACAAATAATAGGTTTACTCTTCAGGTGGTTTATCATGTCTCCCCACCCCTTGAGTAGATTGCAAGCTCCTTGAGGGCAAAAACTTGTGTATTCTGGTCACTGCTGTCTCTCTGGTACCTAGAACAGTGAAATACCTTGACGTCTATTTGCATAACCGCCAGTGCTGGCAAAGGTATAAGACATGGGAAATAGACCCTTTGGAATACACTGCTAATGGCAATGTTGTTCAGAACCCATCTTCTGGAAAACAATTTAGCTTGACTCTTATCCTCTATGTTTATCCTAAAAATTTAATCAGTGACACAAATATTCAGAATATGCGTTGGCAAACCTTTTCTGTAAAAAGCCGGATCGCACATATTTAAAAGTTTGTAGGACATACAGTCTCGGCCACAACCACTCAATTCTGCAGAGAGTAGCCATAGGCAATATGTAAATGAATGCATGTGGCTGTGTTCCAGTAAAACCTTATTTACAAAAATAGATGGCAGATTGGATTTGGCTCACTAAGCTATAGTTTGCTGATTTAGATTTAGAACAAAATGCCATTTATAACAGCATCTATTGAGAATATCTGAAATAGTTAACAATTGGGAATTGACTGCTACATCCATAAGGTGAAACTGAGGTAGCCATTCGAAATGGTATTTTCGAAGAAATCATGATGAACTGGGCATAATCCAGTTTAGAGCATAATCATGGAGATGAGATCAGTTTAGCCATTAATTAAGAGTTTGATCTCTGGAGTCAAAGAAACTTAAGCTGATTCCAAACTTGGGTGCCTCCTGGCTCTTTGAGTTTGGGCATATTGCTTTATTTCTGGTAAATCTTAGGTTTTTTTCAGGGCATGTAGGTGGCTCAGTCAGTTAAGCATCCAGCTTCGGCTCAGGTCATGATCTTGTGGTTGGTGGGTTTGAGCCCTGCATCAGCCTCTCCCCTGACAGCTCAGAGCCTGGAGCCTGCTTTGGATTCTGTGTCTCCCTCTCTCTCTCTCTCTGTAATAAACAAACATTAAAAAATTAAAAAAAAAAAATCTTAGTTTTTTTTTGCATTTGAAAAGTGAGGAGAAGAAATTACCTATCTTGTAAAATTGTTGAGAGATGATATATACAGCATATTGCTTGGCATATAAGAAGTGCTTAACGTAATTGTTCTCAAGTGGGGAAATTCAAAATGGACTTGTTTTTATAGTCTCACCGGATTGCTGAAGCTGGAAGGAAGCCTTCAAGGGTAAGCGCTAAGGAGGCACTCAATAAATATGTGACAGCTTTGGCTTCCAAGACTAAAGAAGAATTCTGATTGGATCATCTGCAGTCACATGACCACACCTTGGACCAATCAGTGCGTCAGAAAGTTTGCTCACGTGCCTGTTCCTACAACGAGGACAGCAGTACCTGTGCACTTTCGCGTGTGCTCCCCAGCTGCTCGTGGGCTTTTTCTAGCAGTACCTACGTGTGCAGACAGTGGTGAAAATGGCATGTGGGGTCCCTGCCCTGGTGGGGTTTACAGTGGTCTTGGGGAAGTTGCCAGACTTTGGTATATTGTACCATTTCCAAAATCTGTAATCCTGGAGTTCACTTCCTGTCATGGCCCTATGTTCCTGGGGTGCGTGGCTAATGTTTCCATCTGTTGGAGCCCTTATATATGACGCAGTGATTTACAGTAGTAGGGGCTGAATAGCCTGCTGTGGGTTTCTGATAGTGAGAGACTCTTTTTGAAGATCTAATTTCTCACCCTTGTTTTTTCTTTCCCTCCTCTTCCCCACCTAAAACTCCATTCTCTGCCTGTAGCCTGTACTCTCTGTTGAGTTCTGTCTCCCTCAAAACACTTTCTCCAATTATAACTGCCCTTCTACCCTGATGATTTCCACCTAACATCTTTGCTTTACTCAGATTTTTATTCACAGTGTATTTATAATCAAATTCTACTTTCAAAGTTCCCTTTACGCCTACCCCTTCCAAAACCAATCTACTGTGTCCACAGTTATAGAAGTATTACTGGATGCTGGTAGAAAATACAGCCTGGTCTATTCCAGGCCAATGGACACAAATCTCCGGGAGAGGGTTGTTTGTTTGTTTTTTTCCCTGAAGGTTAGTCTAACAAGATTTTTACAAGATGAACAACCAGGTTAGAGAATCGCTTGTCATCGTTGAATTTACTACACTTGTAATTTTACATTGGTTATACGTGTATGACTGTCTGCCTTCTCTGCAAGATGCTTGCGTGTTCAGTACGTATTTATCTTAAAAAAAGAACCACTGCCTGCGCAGCGACGACGTTCCCACAATATACCGGCAGGTGGCGCAAGAGGCTAGGCCATAGCTGAAAACTAAAACCTGTGTTCTCATTCATTGAGATCATGGGTGGGTTTGTATTTGTAAAAATGGTTTTTTACAAACAATCCCACAAATTTATGGGATGATTTCTGTTTATGGCGCATTAAAACCCCTCTTGGGGATCCTTTTAAAATTCCTTTAAAAATGGGAATGTTCATGAATTTCCCTGGAAGGGGAATGATTTTCCTCCAACAATCTCATCTATTAAGTATGTTTGAAGAGTACTCAAGTACTCAAGTATTTGAAGTGTATATTTCTATCTTAATTTATTTTATTATTTTTTTCAATATTTTATTTCGGGGATGCCTAGGTGGCTTAGTCGTTAAGCATCTAACTCTTGATTTCGGCTCAGGTCATGATCTCCTGGTTCTTGGGATCAAACCCTGCGTTGGGCTGTGCATTGACAGCACTGGAGCCTCTCTCTGCCTCCGTCTCTGTCACTCCCCCTTACACGCGCACTCCCTCTCTCAAAATAAATAAATAAATAAATAAATAAATAAAGATCTTATTTTTAAGTAATCTCTATACCCATCATGGGGCTTGCTCTCACAACTCCGAGATCAGAAGTCGCATGATCCACCAACTGAGCCAGCCAAGCCACCTACGAAATCTGCATACTTCATTAAAAATTGTTTTAATGTTTTATTTTATTTTTTTGAGAGACAGAGAACAGGGGAGGGACAGAGAGAGAGGAAGACACAGAATCCAAAGCAGGCTCCAAGCTCTGAGCTGTCAGTACACAGCCAGACACAAGGCTTGAACCTGCAAGTCGAGATCATGACCTGAGCCTAAGTCAGATGCTCCACCAATGGAGCCACCCAGGTGCCCCGAAATGTGCATAGTTTAAAAATAGATATGTGATGGTATTGCCTGCAGCCTTCCTGGGCCTCAATTCTCCCTTCTGTAAAATGCAATCAGAAATGACAGTTTCCAGACTCCTTTCGGGCATGAGGGAGGTTCTGGGTGGGGGTGGAAGGTAGAAGAATTCTATTTCTTGATCTGGGTGCTGGTTATACAGGTGTGCTCCGACTGTGAAAATTGATAAAGCTGTAAGCTTACGGTAGGTCGCTTTTCTGTGTGTATGTTATACATCAAAAGGTTTTAAAAAAAGGAAAATCAATAAAGGTTCAATATTTCCTATCACCGCCATAATGGATTATCACAAGTTTAGTGGCTTAAAATAACATAAATTTATGGTACAGTTGCTATGGAAAACAGTATGTAGATTCCTCAAAAAATTATAAATAGGATTACCATATGATCCAGCAATCCCAATTGTGGGTATGTGTTCAAAATAATTAAAAACAGGATCTTGAAGAGATATTTGTACACCCATGTTGATTGCAGCATTATTTACAATAGCCAAGGGTGGAGGTCACCTAAATGTCCGTCAAGTGATGAACGGATAAACCAAATGTGGTCTACACACGCAGTGGAATATTATTCAGTCTTAAAAAGGAAGCAACCCCATCATACGCTACAATAGGAATGAACCTTGGGGACATTAGGCTAAGTGAAATAAGCCAGTCACAAAAGGATAAAGAATGTATGATGTCACTTATATGAGGTATCTAAGGTGGTCACTTTTTTTTTTTTTTTTAAGATTTCAAAAATTTTTAAGAAATCTCTACACCCAGTTGTGGGGCTAGAACCCACAACCCCGAGATCAAGAGTCGCATGCTCCACTGATTGAGCCAGCCAGGTGCCCCTAAAGTAATCAGCTTTTTAGAAACAGAAAGTAGAATGGTGGGGTGGGGGTGGGGGGAGGAGCTGGGCGGAGGGGAAAATGAGGAGGGAGGAGGCTTCTGTTCAAAGAGAGTTACAGTTTTGCAAAATGAAAAAGTTCTAGAGATTTGTTGCATGACAATGTATATATAGTTAACACCACTATACTGCACACTTAAAAATGGTTAACATGGTAAATTTTGTGAATGTGTGTTTTTACACATTAAAAAAAAAAAAGTCCCCACAAATTTATTATCTTACCTGTCTGTAGGTCAGAAGTCCAAAAATGGGTCTCACTGAGCTAAAATCAAGATGTCAGCAGGGCTGTGTTCCTTTCTGAAGGTTCCAAGAGAGAGTTACCTTCCTGCTCATTTGAGTTGGCAGAAGTCAGTTCCTTGTGATTATAGGGCCAAAGCCCCAGCTTTCTTCTTGGTTGTAAGCTGAGGGCTGTTTCTCAGCTTCTAGAAATTGTCCTGGTCCTTGGTTTCCTGCCTCCATCTTCAAAGCCAGTGTTGGTGAGTTGAATCTCTCATGTTGAATCCCTCCTCCGCCATCTTTGAGGTCTCATGGGATTAGATTGGGCCCACCTGGATGATTCAGGCTACTGTGCAAAACCCCTTTCATCCTATAAGGTAACATATTCACAAGTTTCAGAGAATTAGGACGTGGGCATCTTTATTCTGTCCTCCACGGGTCCCCTGACCATTGTGATTTGTGTCCACATGATGGCAGAAGAGAAGATACAAATAGGAGAATGGATGCCGGTGTGGATTCTAATACAAATGCAAAGGTTCACATTTATCCAGGGTTTATTATGTGCCAGACACATTTCAACACCTCATAGGCCTCATCTCATATAATTCTTCTAGGAGGTAAATGTTATTATTTTATAGCCAAGGAAATGGAAGTTTAAAGTGACTAATTAACCTATTTAATGTCACGCTGCCACTGATGGACTTACCGTAAATTTGGGATTTATATTCATACAGTCTGCGTGCTTAATCAATCGGCTATCTGCTTGTTTCATAAATGTAATGATGTTGATGACAAAATATTAATTAGGAGATTATACTTGTACATTTAAAAGGAATATCTATAAATAGTGAGTTCAAGAAGTAGGGAATTAGACAGAGCACCGCATTTATCTTAGAATCAAAGACACTGGAGTTCAGAGGGAGAACGAGTACTTATTCAAGGTCAGAGACGGAGGAACTTTTAGAATCTTAGTCTCTTCAGACTAGAGGGTCTTGAAATGGTAATCTTTTTCATCTGTCTACCTTTGGGTAGGACCTTATATAACCTGCCTTACAGAGAAAATCTAGCTTTGGGGCTGTATGTGGTGGTGATGGGAACGTGGTTATTAACGTGTTTTTCTAATTATGCACGAAAGGAAGCATTCTCTCTTTCTTTTTTAAAATGTTTATTTAGTTTTGAGAGAAAGAGAGAGAGAAGGAGAGAGACGGAGCACAAGTGGGGAAGGGGCTGAGAGAGTGAGACAGAATCCAAAGCAGGCTCCAGGCTCCGAGCTGTCAGCAGAGAGCCTGATGCGGGGCTCTGACTCACGAAACGTGAGATCAGGACCTGAGCTGAAGTCAAACGTTTAACCTACTGAGCCACCCAGACACCCCAGGAAGCTTCCTCTTAATTCTTGCTTGCATTCAGAAGGCCATGCTGGAGAAGACTCTCCTGCAGCCTGAGTCCTGGGTTTTACCCTCTGTCCAGCCCTCCCCATGTGCTTTCAGAGTAAATCCTGATTGGTCTAAACCTGGGCTTAGCAACGATCCTGGTCTGGCCAAGGGCACGTGAGGGGAGTCTGCTGGGGGCTTCTGGGAAAGGTTCTTTGCTTTTCAGAAGAGGTACACGAAGAAGAAAAGGCTGCTGTTCCTCCTCCCTGGACGTGTCCCTGCCAGCCCACGATGCTTGGAACTGTGGCAGCCATGTTGTGACAACACAGGTTAATCAGAGGAGGAGACTCGGGGATGGCCGAGCAGGCAGACAGAAGGACTGGATGACTTCGCTGAGCCACTGAACTAACTGGTCCTGGATGCTTCTGCTGCTGGAATTCTTACTTTTCAGCCACTGGCGGCTGGATTTTCTCTCACTTGCCGACAGAAGCCCCCCAACTGACTCACCCACTCACAAGTTTCAGTCTTTGTTTTCCCATTGGTCATGGTTTGTCTCAAGACGACAGTGGCACTGATGGCTGACCCCACTGACTGCCACCCTTCCGAGGCTCTCCGATGTGTCTACTTACACACGATAGAATGGAGCATTAACTGAACATCTACTTCACACCCAGCATTGTGTGAGGCTCAGAGAAATAAAACGTCTGCTCAGGATCCCACAGCTAGTAAATGTCCGATCTGCACAACACAACACTGTTTCTCCCCTCAAAGGAAGCTTTCTTACCTGTTCCGAATGCAGGAAGGGGTTCATTTAGTAAAAGACGATAATAAGAACGGCTTACTGGGTGGCTGCTCCCCTTTTCATACTGTGTTCTCTGGAAGGAGGTCAGTATGTGTGATTCACATTTGAAGAGTGCAGCATTCTGTTCTGCCTCCTTGCAGGCAAAGTATCTATCTAAATTATGCAGAATTCGCTTGCCCAGGAGAATCTCTTGTCGAGTCTCCCCATTTATTTATGAAATTATTTATATCAGTATGAACTTGTCTTTTTTCTTTTCCTTCTTTCTCTTTCTTTCTTTCTTTACTTTGGGTAAACATACTTTATTTATTTTGAGCCTCAGGTTATTTCAGCTTTGGCCACTGAGGCTCCTTCAGGTGGCTCCTGTGTCCCTTTGACATACCCCATCCTTGTGACTTTTTGTGTGACTATTTCCTTTTACTTTCTGGCACTACAAGGTGCTCCAGGCTCGGCTCATATGTTTCTTGGCCCTGTTCTAGCATCAGCCACCTGTCCTTTGGTTGGAGAATGGTATTAAAGACTGAGATCTGAGAACCAAATGTGCTTGTTGCTACTGAGGGGTTCCTGCCGTTGGTCCCCTCGGTAGACAGTACAAAGCAAAGTACCTGTTCACTAACCTGTGTATACAGTGTATCAGTAACTATTTCTACGTGGCGCCATCTGAATGTATATTAAGCTCAACGAGAGTTCACAATGATCTTTCCAATTGTAAACCATTGCCGCGTGGATCATTCTAGACTTCTCTGCTTGTTTATTTAAAATCTCCTACTCCAGGGACACACGGGTGGCTCAGTTGGTTAAGCGTCCAACTCTTGGTTTCAGCTCAGGTCACAACCTCTCGTTTCATGGGTTTGAGCCCCACAATGGGCTCTGTGCTGGCAGTGCATAATCTGCTTGGGATTCTCTCTCTCTTTTTCTCTGCCCCTTCACCGCTTGCTCTCTCTCTCTCTCTCAAAATGAATATACATTAAAAAATAAAATAAAATCTACTCCAATAATGAGAAGGTTGGCTTCCACCATAACTATCCATTTACTTATTGTTCAATTCAAGCAAACACATATAGTGGTATGCCTTTGTTTTGACCAGCAATTCAACGTGTAGGAATTTGTCTTACTGAAAAACTCCCCCAAGAATATACAGATGCTTGTGGGAGGATGCTGATTGGTAGACTGACTTCCTGCCAATATCTGACTCCCTTCCCTGTGGGAGGATTATACTTCTCTGCCATTTGAAACCAAGATTGGTCATGGGACTTGTTTGGGCCCCCATGCCCTCACAAAAAAATGTAAGCAGGTCACATGTGTCGCTTCCTGTCAGTCGCTTTAAGCCAGTGTATGTCTTGTCACCTTTTTTTTTTTTTTTCTCTATGCTATGCTGTCCTGCAAATTTCAGATAATGGCTACTCCATCAGTCTGGCTCCTGGAGCAGAGCTGACACAGGGCAGGGCTGTGGCTGGAAATAATGGAAATGCATCATGAGCAAGGAATAAATCTTTCTTGTGTTCAGTTACTAAGATTTGAAATATTAATTACAGCAGCCTAACTTAGCAGCCCATCCTAGCCCATGCGATAGAGTTTGTAACCGTGAAAACTGGGAGTGATGTGAATATCCGTCAATAGAGGACTAAGTTAATAAGCAGGGTGTATTTCAATAACAGTCTATCAGTGCAGCTCTGACCACAAAAAATGTCTGCCTCTATTATTGGATTGGAAAACTGTCCACAAGCAAGTGGTGGACCGGTTTACTTAGTAGGATCGCATGCTGTAAAACAATTTATGGACTGATGTTAGCATGTGCGTAGGAAAAAAACTCTGGAGGAATAAATACCAAACTGTAGCAGTGGCTGTCTCTACATTTTCGATTTCTGTACTTGAATTTTTACAAGTTCTGAGTCAAGATTCCCTCTGCTCTGGGCTGGATCTGTTTCATCTGTCAGTTGGCAGCCAGACTGGATTATGCAAATTGGCTTTCCCCTTGGATGGATTTGACAATCTACAAGGTTAAGTCTGGAGGCAAACATGTGGACTTGTTAAGTGGGGACAGGCTACTAAGTAGGGCACTTTGAGCAGAATTCCTGGAATTTTTTCCAAGCCCATCAAAAGCAAGGAATGTCATTAGCACTCATCTTAAGTCCCAGCGTAAACAATAATGATCACAAACTGATGAAGGCTTAGATCCTTTCTCCACCTCCATTTGTCACTTATGACTCTTGGGTAATTATTTTCCCAGAGGAGTTTTATCAACAATAAGGAGATATGTTGGGAGTGGAGGGTTTTGTCTGTTTCATCTTTGAAGCCTCAGTACCTGGCTCTGGCTTGGCCCAGGATAGTTATTCAATTAATGTGATTCAGAAAATGTCATTTTCAATAATTATTTTTTTAACATCTATCTTATTTAAAAAACTATCGTGCAGTAAAATTGACCTTGTTTGGTATGCAGATCAATGATTTTTAACAAAAGTTTTAAATGTTCATTTATTTATTTTTAATTTTTTTTTTTAATGTTTAGTTTTGAGAGAGAGAGTGAGACAGAATGTGAGTGAGGGAGGAGCAGAGAGAGAGGAGGGACACAGAATCTGAAGCAGGTTCCAGGCTCTGAGCTGTCAGCATAGAGCCTGATGCAGGGCTCAAACCCATGGGCCGTGAGATCATGACCTGAGCTGAAGTTAGATGCTCAACTGAGCCATCCAGGTGCCCCAGTGTTTATTTATTTTGGAAGGAGAGCGCAAGTGGGGGAGGGGCAGAGAGAGAGGAAGACACAGAATCCAAAGCAGGATCCAGGTTCTGAGCTGTCAGCATAGAGCCTGATGAGAGGCTCGAACTCATGAGTTGCGAGATCATGACCTGATCAGATCATGATCTGATCATGTGATCATGACCACAATCAGAATACAGAACGGAATTCTATCATCCCAGAAAATTCCGCTGTGTTTTTCCTTTATAATTACATTCTGTCTCCCTCTCCATCCCTAACTCCTGGCAAACAATGATATGGTCTGTGTCACTATGGCTTTATCTTCTCAAGAATATCATATACATGTGAACATACACATTAGATAATATTTTGAGATTGGCGTGTGTCATTTGTTTTTTGTTTTTTTTTTTAATTTTGAGAGAACACAAGCTGAGGAGGGTCAGAGAGACAGTGGGACAGAGGATCTGAAGCAGGCTCTGGCTGAAGCAGCAAGCCCCATTCGGTGCTTAAACTCATGAGCTGTGAGATCATGACCTGAGCTGAAGTTGGACGCTCAACCAACTGAGCCACCCAGGTGCCCCTGTCATTTGGTTATTTTTTTTATTGCTGAGTAGTATTTCTCATTAATATACCTTTTTCTTGAGCACCTACTATGTGTCAGGCTCTGTGCTAGGTATTGGGGATATAACAAAAGACAGGGCAGGTATGGTCCCTATTGGTAGGGAGCTTACAGACAGCCTCATAGAATGTTCATAGAACGTCAGAGTCCTGAGAGGGCCCAGAGATAATCTCTCAGCTACTGAAAGTGTGGCCTTGGACCAGGAACATCAGCATTCCCTGAGAATGTGTTAAAAATGCAGAACCTCTAGGGGTGCCTGGGCAGCTCAGCAGTTAAGCGTCCCACTTCTGCTCAGGTCATGATCTCCCGGTTTGTGAGTTCGAGCCCTGCATTGGGCTCTCTGCTGTTAGCACAGAGCCCACTTTGGATCCTGTCTCTCCCCCTCTCTCTCTCTCTCTGTCCCTCTCAAGCGCACTCTCTCACTCTCTCTTACAAATAAAAATATTAAAGAAAAATGCAGAACCTCTTACACCTGAAACTAAAGTAACATTGTATGTCAACTATTCTTTTTTTTTAATGTTTATTTATTTTTGAGAAAGCGCAAACCGGAAGGGGCAGAGAGAGATAGAGACAGAGAATCAGAAGCAGTCTCCATGTTGACAGGAGGGCGCCTAAACTGGAACTCACAAACCACAAGATCATGACCTGAGCAGAAGTCTGATAATGATCAACGGAAAGAGCCACCCCGGCGCCCCCAACTATTCTTGAATTTAAAAAAATGCAAATCCTCGGGCTGCATTCCAGACCTACCAAATTACAGTTTATATATTAGCAGGATCCCCAGGTGGTTTCTTTGAACATTCAACTTTGAGAAGTCCTACTTTGCCCTCCACAGAGCACAGAGATTTCTACATCCTTGCCCAAGACCCATTCAGTCTTTGCGTGACCGCCTCCAGCCACGGGTCTTATTTTGCACTCCAGCCACCTGATAAGCAGCTCAAATTATTTGAATCCTTCTTAGTCTAAATAGAAATTCGCTTTTGTATAAATTCCACACTATGATTCTAGTTCTGACTTTTGGGTCAATCCAAAACACATATTCTTTCACCTGATACCCCTTTGGTTATTTACTGACTTAGTGTCCTTTTCTCCAGCCTGGATACTTCCACATGCCACAGTCATCCTTTGCATCCTTTTATTCACCCACCTAGTCTATTTTTATTGTTACCTACTACATCTAGTCACTGAATTTGACCTATGTCCCCAAAATCTGGACATAGTTAAAATGGGTTCACTGGATATTATAGTTCTGCATATTCCTGATAAGATTTAAATGAAGGAAAGAAAACCTTTAATGTGGGTGTTCATGATTGGAAGACACAAGCCCCCAAATGCCAGATAGGTAACCAAGATATGCCACTTAAAGGAGGGTAGTAGCTGCTATCAACATCAGCCTATTGTTCCTGCCTGGGAGTTAAGTCCCACTGGTGCATCATCTTCTGGCTTTTCAAGACAAGTCAGAAATGTGGGATTTGATGTGAATTTTTGGATTTTCAGATGTGTACAATTATACCAGTCAGGGTTATCAACTGCTAACAGAATTCTCTCTGGTTGGCTTAAGTAGACAAAGGGTTAATGGGAAAGGTATACCAGTTAGCTCCAAAAATTGAACTAAAGGTGGGGAGCTGGGCTCAGGAGACCAGGCAAGAACCATGAGAGCCCCAGCAGCCGGGGACAGAGACAGGTTGTGCCCAAGGAGGTAGCTAGTAAAAGGCTAGCATTGGTAGGTACCACTGCCCTTGGGACTTTGGGCAATGCTCCCCTAGCCTATCAGTCCCACTGCCCTTGATGTCTTCCAACTGCCACCTCCATTTGAAATGCCAGGTGTGCTATGTAAGTTGCAGCCTCTGGGGCACATGTCCTGGAATTCCTGGTTTTGAGAGTTTAAATGCTGGGAGGTTAGAAAAAAAAATTGAGCACCACAACCATATTAGGAATGCCTTCGGCTGCAAGTTACTATGAACAACTGAAAACATAAGGACAGGGATGCCTTGCTAGCTTAGTCAGTAGTGTGTGTGATTCCTGATCTCGGGGTTGTGAGTTCGAGCACCACACTGGGCCTAGAGCTTACTTAAAAAAAAGTATATATACAACAAATAAAAATAAGTTGCAAACAGAATGCCCTTCATCTCTACACATTCCAGAGTGTATTTCCCTAGTACAAGTTTCTTCCTCCATGTAACCACAGTAGAATGATCAAATTCAGGAAATGACACATCAATACAAAGATTTGGCTTTTTCCAATCTCCAGAGTGGATGACTGGCAGAGAGAAAGGAATTGGGAATAGCCATGAGGGTAGCCAAATACAGCAAATAATTTTGAAAAAGTCCCACCATATAGAGTGTCTATGGACTGTGTCCAGCCTGAGAGCCACCCACTGACTTGACTGCTTTAAACTTCCTGCTGAACTATCTCTTTTGATTAGAATAGTAAGAATATATGATATAAATTTCCACTTTTCATATTGATATCATTTACTTTCTTTTTTTTTTAATTTACTTATTTGAGAGAGAGAGAGAGAGAGAGAGAGAGAGA
>NC_064815.1:9229180-9340443 GCF_023721935.1 Panthera uncia
AGTGGCTTCTCATGGTCGCTCTAAGGAAGTGATCAGAATTTGGGCACCTTAGTGGGAAACCCTGGGAGGACAGGTATGTTCCAGCGGGGAGGGTGCTGGTTTTGGAGTTAGCCAACTTGGAGCCAGAATCTTGACTCTGCCAATTACTAGTCATGAGACTTTGGCCAAGCTACTTAATGGGAATACTATTGCTTAACCCACAGAGTTACTGGAAGGCTTAGCCAAGACCACACCAATCCAGTGCCTGGCACACAGTGGGCTCACAAAAAGCGCTGGCTCCCGGTATCATCCCTCTATTACAGTATGCGTCCCGCTCAGCTTTGAGTCCATTATTTTTATGTAAATACGTTTCTTCCATACCGGATTATAAACCCCGCAAAGGTTCAGGCTGGATATAATCCAGTGTTTTTAGAAGCACACCAGCCTGGTAGGCACAAGAACACGGTGATAAAACAGCGTACATTTCTTTAGATTCGTCCCATCCTGTGCTATGAAGGTCCAGATGGTCAATGCCTTCATGGCTTGTAATGGGAGTCCCAAGGCACAGGTGCTCAGAACACAGACCTCTCAACTGTAAGGCCACTTCTTCCATTTGCTCTTCCTTTAGTGATGGGCTCTTGGGAGGAAGTGGCTGGGACCAAGGCCATTGAACACATCCCAACTCTCAACAGAAGTTGCCATATTGCCTCCACAAAAGCTTCACAACTTAACCTACCCACCAGTGTGTGAGGATGTCCATTTCACTAGAACATCTCCAACATCAAATCTTTCCTTTTTTTTTTTTTAAACTTTTTGCCTATCTGAAGGATAGCATGTGGTATTTTGCTGATGTTTTGGTTCCCCTTACCTTACTTTGGAGTCTGAGCATTATTTCGTAGGGTTACTGGCCACGTGGCTTTCTAGGAGACACCTTTCAGCAGTAAGGGGGCATGTAGCTCGGATGACCACATTGGGACCTCTTTTTCATGTTTTCAAGTCTCTGCCTCAAGGCCTACCACAGGGCATGGGACAAGGCTGGAGTTCATTTGTGTCTGTTGAAAGGCATTGAATCTTTTTGCAGTCAGCAATGGTCTAACTAAGCTGTTCCCTGGGGTTGGAAACCCTCCAGCTCTAGACATATACAAAAACAAATTGCAGAGAGTGAGTGGAATAAGTATTTGAGCATTTCAGAGCCATGGTGGCCTTGATTGTTAGGCTGAGTGTCTTGCTGAGGGGCAGATATCTAGATTGATGGATCACAGGCTGTGGAGCCCTTGATGGGCTGGACCCGCTGTGCTATTTGGAAAGTGTGCCCCCCCAAAGATTCATTTGGAAGGTACAGAGTGAATAGTCCAAGGCTACTGCAGGAAGTGCTGCCTCACGGGACATGTGCTAGATGTGACCTGCTATGTGAGTCAGAGGCTTCTTGGCTGCAGGGAATCCAGAGGGACCAAGAGAAGCCTACCCTGACCACCAGCCCTCCATGTCATGCCCTTGTCAGCCAAACTGCCCATAAAAATTACCCATGAGTCCCTCAGCCTGGCCCTGGGATCTGGCTCTGGTTTGGCGCCTGCTACCCGTGCCACACCCCCTCCCCAAACCCCCAGCCCAGGTCCCATCAACTGTTCTGTCCATTCCCTGCATCTTGAGTACAATTGTTCCCACTTTCTTGGCTGTGAGCACAAAGTTTGAGATCAGAGACCTCTGCAGTCAAGTAGTGGTCTCACGATCACATCCTGAGTGCTGAGGGCGATGCCCGGTATGGAAGAAGAACTCAATAATTAGCTTAAAAATAAATGACTCCTTGCCACTCAAAGCATGGTCCCTGGATCAGTAGCAAAGGCATTGCCTGGGAGCTTGTTAGCAATACAGCATCTCGGGGCCCTGCTCCAGACCCTCTGAAACAGGATGTGCACTGTAAAAGACCCCCAGGTGATTCATATGCACCTAAGAATTTGAGAAGCACTGGCCTAATTCATAGACTTGTCCTGAAAATCAGTGACGTCAGGTGTGTACGTGCTCAGCAAAGAGCTTGGTATATTACAGATGTTCAAATAACATGAGTCATTTCTTTCTGTGTCCCTTCTGCCCTAAAGTGCAAAATCTCTGAAGCTAGAGACCATGTCTCATTTCCCCTGAGATCTCTAGACAAGTTTAGCACGTGGCTTATAGTCATTCTCAGTAAGTTTTTAAGTGCTAAAGACTTAGCATGGCTTCGTACAGTGATTTTTTCAAATTGCAGGTTGCAATCCATTAGTGGGTGGGGAAATAAATTAAGTGGGTTGTAACCATTTATTTATTTTTAAAAATTTTTTAAAGGTTTATTCATTTTTCAGAGACAGAGCGTGAGCAGGGGAGGGGCAGAGAGACTGACACACAGAATCCGAAACAGGCTCCAGGCTCCGAGCTGTCAGCACAGAGCCCGACGTGGGGCCTGAACTCACAGACGGTGAGATCATGACCTAAGCTGAAGTCAGACGCTCAACCGACTGAGCCGCCCAGGCGCCCTGGGGTTGTAACAATTTAAAAAAATAATTAGGGGGCACCTGGCTGGCTCAAACAGTGGAGCACGTGACTCTTGATCTCCGGAATGTGAGTTCAAGCCCCACACTGGGCATGGAGATTACTTAAAAATAAATAAATAAAAAGTAAAATAGAAGAGAATAGAAAATGTCAAAGTGCATCACATGTAATAAGAATAAGTTTTGGAGGTACCTGGGTGGCTCAGTCATTTGGGCAACCAACTCTTGATTTTGGCTCAGGTCATGATCTCACAGTTCGTGAGTTCGAGCCCCACATCGGGCCCCCTTTGGGTCCTCCCCACTCATGCTCTCTCTCTCAAAAACAAATAAACATTTAAAGTGTATTTCTTCCTGAGAGTCACAGTCTAACTTGGTCACACTTGGCCAAACTTAGCGATTCTGTGTGCAGTTTCTGGAATCAGATGCCGGTGGATCTGAATCCCACTTCTCCTATTTATTGACTGTGTGACCTTGGGCAAGTTACTTAACCTCTCAGTGGCTTCCAACTATGAACAAAGTTGTTATAAACATCCATGTGCAGGGTTTTGTGTGGACATAAGTTTTCAAACCCTTTGGATAAATACCAACAAGTGTGATTGCTAGATTATATGGTAAGAGTATGCTTAGTTTTAGGGTTTTTTTTTTTTTTTAAGTTTTTATTTAAAGTCCAAGTAGTTAACACACAGTGTTATATTAGTTTCAGGTGTACAATATATTGATTCCACAATTCTGTACAACATCCAGTGCTCATCACAACAAGTGCCCTCCCTAATCCCTATCACTTATTTCACCTATCTCTGCCCCCAACGCCCTCAACCAACCTCCCCTCTGGTAACCATCCATGTGTTCTCTATAGTTAAGATTCTGTTTCTTGGTTTGCCCGTCCCTCTCTCTTTTTCCCCTTTGCTCGTCTGTGTTGTTTCTTAAATTCCACATATGAGTGAAATCATCTGGTATCTGTCTTTCTCTGACTTATTTCGCTTAGCATTATACAGTCTAGCTCCATCCATGTCGTTGCAAATGGCATAAATATGCTTAGTTTTGTAAGAAACTACCCAACTGGCTTCCAAAGAGTCTGTACAATATATTTTGCATTCCCACCAGCAATTAATGAGAGTTCCTGTTGCTTCACATCCTCGCCAGCATACATTACCGTCAGCATTCTGGATTTTGGCAATTCTAATAGGAATGTGGTGATATCTTACTGTTATTTTTTTGTCATTCCCTCATGACTTCTGATGCAGAGCAAGCATAATGTTTTCAAGGTTCATCCACGTTGTAACATGTCAGAACTTCATTCCTTTTTATAGCTGAATAATATTCTCAATTATAGTAGAAGAAATAAAGGGAGTAGGTCCTGGGTTTGGTTTTTTTTTGTTTTTTTTTTTTTTTAACTGCTTCAATAACCAAATGGGGGGAAAAAAAGTCACTTGTGTATAATTTTCATGAGGGTGACATCACCTCCCCCGTACAAAGAACTATCCCTAACCAAGCTGTTTTATGGCCCTAATATGCTTCCAGTTAAATTGGCTTTGCTGGAAAGAAGTTCTTTGGGTTTTGTCCCCACTTTCATTGGGCTGGTAACTTGGAGCTGACAAACTGTGTTGAATTTGCGTTATATCAACTTAGCTACGGTGGAACCACCTTTCTCGAACTCCCTTCCTCACAGAGTTCCCTGTCGGCACGGGTTGCAGAAATATTTGTGCAAGATTTGGAAGTCAGAAGTGGACTGGCAGTCATGTTGCTGTCCACACTATGGAGATTTTACTATGTTTTCGCTGTCGTTCTTCCGGTGTAGTTGTGTCCTTTGCTCTCCAAACAACTGATCACTCTAGTCCAGGGAAAAGAGTCAGATTTTATAGAATCTGTTTGAAAATATGTTTTGATGAATGTAAAACTATAACAAAACATATGGATATTCTTTCCAAATTTGAAAATAAACAATAAAGAGAACAAATTGGAAATGTATGAATCACCAGATGAAAGGATTAATTATTCATCTTCCCGTATGAATTCTTCCTGTGAACACTCCCTCAATAAGTCACTTGTTCATATGTCCTTGTCTTAGGTTCTGCTTCTAGAAAATGTGACCTAAGAGATCAGGAATTTCTGGATACCTCGAATGTGTACCTCCTAAGTGCCAGTCTGGGGGTCCTGAATAGACTGGAGATGATAACGGCTCTCACCCACCTCTTCAGGAATAGGTGCTTGTGTTTCCCAAATGCCAAATTCCAACATGTCTATTTCATAAACCCCAAACGTCTCCATGGCCCTTAGATGTTTCTATACTATAAGGTATAGGAAGGCAAGGGAAACAAAGTGAGGGGTGTTATGGCACCTTATAGCGATGTCATCCCCTACCCCTCACCTTAGAATTGTATCAAGAACATGGTGGGGAGGCGGTGGGAGTTGGAAGCAGGAGAAACATCATGGACTTGCATGAATATTTCAGTGCACTGGAATTCTGATTTTGGGACTTGGGATTTGTCCTGCATGCTGGCAGCAAATTGTGAAATCCCTGGGTAGGCAATGCTTCTCTGATATATTGATATGTTTAAGCTCCTGACTCACCTATAGTTAAACAAAAACAAAAACAGCCCACTTGACCTACGGCTGGGGAGTTAGGGGTGATGGCCAAGGGGCGTGTGTTTCCTTTGGGGGGTAATTAAAATATTCTAAAAGTGATTATGGTAATGGGTGCACAAATCTCTGAATGATCTAAAAGCCATTAAACTATACACTTTAAATGAATGACTGTTATGGTGTGTGCTATAGACTGAACACTTGCGTCCTTCCCTGGCTCCCATTCGTGTATTGAAACTTATCCCCGGTGGGATGGTATCTGGAGGTGGGGTCTTTGGGAGGTGGTTAGGTCATGAGGTGGAACCCTCATGAATGGAATTAGGGAAGATAATAAAAGAGACCCTTGAGAGTTCCTTCATCCTTTCCACCATGTGAAGACACAGTGGAAAGTTGGCTGTCTATGAACCAGGAAGCAGGTTCTCACCAGGCACTAAATCTTTTGGTGACTTGATCTTAGAATTCACCTCTAGTACTGTGAGGAAGAAACTTCTGTTGTTCACAAACTACCCAGTCTATGGTACTCCGTTATAGCATTGTGGACTAAGAAAGTGAGTGAATTATATTTCAGAAAGCTTTTTGAAAAAGAAACCCTCCCAGATTTCTTTCCGGCATATTCTAGTCATGACGGCAGCGCTGGGGTGTAGTGTGGGCCACTTGAATGTATGTGGTTAGCGGTCTCTCCCTAATCTATTGGAGAGTGACTACTAAGTCTTGGGAAGTCCTTTACACCAATAATAACCAAAATACCACCCAATTCCCAACATACTCCAAAGCCCTCTTGGCTGTCACATTGGTCTTTGCCCCTCTCCACCCCATTCCGTCTAGGCCAACATATATCAACCTTCAAGGTAGACCAGCAGGCCAGCTTTCCCCCAGCCCCTCCTACCACCACTAGATCTTGGTTTCCTCTATCTGCTAGAGCGAGAGTCCTCCTCATTCCCTGAGCTTTGTGAAAGAGCTTTCAGATCTTCAATTCTGAGAACTCCTGAGAAGAAAGTGGCTTCTAGACCATGAATTGTAGATCATTATAGATCACTGAGTCTCTATTGCCTAACTATCTTTTGGTTCCAAGTGTTAAGAACAATTATCCATGAGTTTGAAAAAGAGTAAAAAGATGGCTGTATAACTTTTCAAACTTAAATCAGAACACTATCTGCTTAAAGGCTATCTGATTTTCTAGGGGATGTAACTGTTTGACTTTGTTATTGATTAGGCCCCAGTTCTATAAAGGTAGGTGTTAACTTGTAGAAAATTGACAAGTTGCAAATGATTTTTGTCCTGTGGAGAAGGTAATCTCAAAGATCATTGACATAATATTAGAGCAGGGCTCAGCAAACTTCTTCCATAAAGGGCCAGATGATAAATAGACTTTGTGGGCCATACATTCTCTGTTGCAACTATTCCACTCTGCCATAGTAGTGTGAAAGCAGCCACAGACTGCTATGAATGAGCAGGGCTGCGTTCCCATAAAACTTTATTTATAGACGTTGAATTTGAATCTCATGTCACTTTCACATTATGAAATACTGTTCATTCTTTTTCCAGCTGTGTAAAAAAATGTAAAACAAAAACAAAACTCTACAAAAATAGGTGGTGGGTTTGGTTTGATCATCAAGTCATAGTTTGCCAATCCTTGGCCTAAAGGTTTTATTGTCCCGCAGGTCTTTAGCTAGTTTCATATTTAACTTGGAAACTTATTCCAGAATTCTTTTTTTTTTTTTAAAGATTTTATTTTTTAAAGTAATCTCTACACCCAATACGGGCCTCAAACCCACAACCCCGAGATCAAGAGCAGCACGTTCCATTGAATGAGGCAGCCAGGTGTCCCAGCATCCTTTTTTTTTTTTTTTTAACTTTATTTATTTTTGAAAGAGAGAGACAGTGCAAGCAGGGAAGGAACAGAGAAAAAGAGAGACACAGAATCCGAAGCAGGCTCCAGGCTCTGAGCTGTCAGCACAGAGCCCGACACGGGGCTCGAACTCGTGAACCGAGAGATCATGACCTGAGCCGAAGTAGGACACTTACCCAACTGAGCCACCCAGGTGCCCCAGCGTTCTTTTTTCCTATGAAATGTATGTGAGTGTGGATGTGGGTGTATATTGGTGGCAGCATGTATATATTAGTTACTTCTATTCTCTGAACCAGTTTTGCCATCTAGCTGGTTCCTTCATTAATGAATTAAATACATCTTTGACACATGTTCGCCATATATTTTCAGTTCATTTTGAATGTGGAGTCATTCGGCTATCTCTTCTCTTACCTGGGCTCCTCTCCTCTCCACCAAGTGTTTATCAAGATGTTTCCCTAAATAAAGTCAGGTCTATGAGAAATTCTGATGCCTACAACTTCCTCCACACCTCTATTATTACTATGAGGCCCTTTTTCCAACAATATCCTTCTTCATGAGGCCAGCTGCTGGGGCTGGCAATGGGCTGGCCTGTATGGATGAAAGATACTGAGTTAATGACACTGATAGTGGCTGATGCGCAGTGGGGCTTGGCAATGAGTTGGCAGTGAACTTCAAGCTGCCAGGGCCCACGTGGAGGAGAGCGGGGCGTGTGGAGCCTCTGAAGGCTCCAACAGGGCTTCCCCCAGCTCCCCCTGCATCCATGCTTGCAGCACAGCTGGAGACTCATTCCTGAGGTATCATTACTATGAGCCAGGGCTCCCTAGAAGACTGGCTCTGACAGGCCAGCGTTATCGCTGGGGACTTTCTATTGTAAGACAAATAGTAATGACTCCAGCTGGGCGTGGGGAGAATCATAGGCTTCTTCCCAGGGGAAGTTCCCGGAGTGCCTGGTTGTTGTTTGGTTGGGGGGGGGGCGGGTAGGGGAGGCAGGTGTTAATTACACAGTCCCTGGGTGGTGGGAGGGAGCCATTTCCCAGCTGAGGAGGACTGGAAAATCTGGCACCTTCCTCCCAAGTCAAGATTGCCGAGACCACTATGATCAAATGCTCGTCCTCAGTGGGTGGTAATCAAAGGATTATTTATTTGGAAAGTCAATACCAGCCATGAGTGTTATTATTTTTGTCATCTTTGCATAGATTGGGGTGGAAATTGGTATTACCTTCTTGAAAGTATTTGACAATAAATATATTAAACATATCAAAGTTTTGTCCCAATTACTGCAGCTGGGCCTGGGTCTGTGGCCAAGTCAAACCAACCCTAGGGGTTATGAGAGAGAATAGGCTGAACTTAGCATAGTTTAGAAGCATCTACATATTTTTAACTACACAAATGATGCGCGTGTATATGATCACTGTGTGAAATCAAACATTACAGATAAAGCTGACATTCTCCCACGGGACCATCGCTCTAATCTCTGAGGTCCACAATTTTATCAGTTTTGTGTGTATCTTTCCAGCTTTTTTCTGCCATATTTACAGATACACGTGTCTATAGAAATATGAGGTATAATTCCATGGGGGAGATTGTGGATATATAAATGATATAGTATTTTATCCATTTTTCTACAACTTGCCTTTATCACTCAACAATATGCCTTAGACATGTTTTGTGTCTGTACATAAAGGCTACATAGTGTTCTAGTGCATAGTTTATTTAACTGACGGTTTCTTTGAGGGCAATGATTCTCACCCTTGTGTACTGCCCATCTCCCCATTCCATAGATGATGAAAAATGTTCACATTCATAACACGCTGCTCAAGAGATGCATATTAATTTGTAATAGTCTGGGAACCTCTGTCCTCACTCTGTCCCTTCCTTTCTCTTTTGAGAATGCATATAGGAACGCAAGCCAAGAGTTAGTGTCATTATAATTGGAGTAATCTTGAACTCAGTCTTAAAAAATGAGTAAATCACTGTCAGACCTTCCATTTTAATTATTGTTACTATTAAACAACTTGGAACATCTGACAACTGGTCTCCGTGTGCTTCCTTAGTCCCATCCAGCTGGAAAGAGAGAAAACCCACTCCGTCCACCATGAAATTGAGTGCTTCCTTACATAATAGGCCACTGCGTTATTCTCACATAGGACCCTAGGCTCCCTTTGCATAGAAGAAAAAATAGCTTTTCCAGGGGCCCATCCTAGCTTATGGAAGAGTATAAGGGTGAGCCTTAGGAGTGAGGGAGTGAGGGGTAATTCTGCTTTTGGTGTCTGCAAATTAAGAGAGAGGACAGGGGGACAAATAATAAACTTGACACTGAAGGCCAAATAAAAAAAGAGAGAGAGAGAGGGGACAGGGGGTGTTCCAGGCACAGGAAGTGGCCAAGACTGACGAACACCTCAGGACCCAACCACTCTGGCCCGTGTCCCAAGTCGAAATGCAGAAATGAGTCCACACCATGTGTGGCTGAGTTCCGAGAAGACAGCATGACTGAGCAGGCCTTGCGTGGGCAAAGTGCTTACTCTCATTCACTGCAGAAAGCACCTGCCCAGGGGGCTCTGTCTCAGGTGAGCAGACAGCTGCCTTGGTGCCAGGTTCCAGCAGAGGTGTGTGCCTGGGTCCCCACCAGTGGTCTGGCAGTGGGGAAAGAGGTCAGCTCAGGATCACTAGTGTTGCAGCAGTGACATTAACACGAGCCAAAAGGACCAGGACCCGAGGGCTGCCCATATGCCTTGAAAGGTTTCTTCTTTTGCGGAGATAAACAGGAATGAACATCCCCTAGGGATCACAAATTGTCACAGAAGGAAGGTCTGTGGCAACAAAGACAGTCTCAGGTACTCACAATAGGTGCAAAGTCATCCAGGTTGAATACTAAATGGCGGTGTCCTGTCCTTGTCCTAGCTGATGAAGCAGGAATGCCAATCACCATAATGACAGCGAATGTTTATTAACTGTCTACTATGTGCCAGCCACTGTGTGAGCACTTTTCGTGGAGGGTCTCACTCCATCCTCACAGCGTCACAGGAATGTTGGCATTTCCATCTGCATTTCCAAATGGAAGCCTGGCGAGGCGAAGCAGCTTGGCCAAGGTTACACGTTGCTGCAGTGGAGGATTGAGCCACGCATCTGACCCAGACCCACGATCCTCTCACCTTGAGGCTCAGCAGAGCCCCTGTTGTGGCGTTGTTGGGAGGACTGCATCGGCTTCCACGGCTGAGGTCCCTGACAATCGGTGGATGTTAGGAAGAAGTGCTGTGCGGCCAGCCCTGGGTTGGAAAAGAAAGCCGTGGAATCTTCTAACATGGCATGTTTGTGAAGACTGGCTTCCTCAAGAGAATTCCCCAGCTGGTCAGAGTCGCCTTAAAAAAGATGGACACTGGGCTGTTGGCTTCGAAATTTTCTTCAAAATAACAGGGGCCTGTTTTTTTCTTTTTTTAGTATATGTGCTGCTGAAGCGAGCACTGTTTTTTTTTTTTTTAATGTTATTACTATTATCCTTCAAATTGGGCAAACCACTTAACTATGCCCCATGTGTTTATTTTGACAGCTGATACACCTCCTGATTCTCTTTTGCAGCACCACAGGGAATATCCTACTTCTTCTTCTTTTTTTTTAAGGAATAACATTTAACAATTTTTTTAAAGTATTGTGTTGTCTCCTTTTTAAATTATTTTTTTAATTAATTTTTTTTTTTAATTTACATCCAAGTTAGTTAGCATGTAGTGCAACAATGATTTCAGGAGTAGATTCCCTAATGCCCCCTACCCATTTAGCCCAGCCCCCCTCCCACAACCCCTGCAGGAACCCTCAGTTTGTTCTCTGTATTTATGAGTCTCTTCTGTTTTGTCCCCCTCCCTGTTTTTATCTTATTTTTGCTTCCCTTCCCTTATGTTCATCTGTTTTGTATCTTTTTTTTTCTTTTTTAAAATTTTAATGTTTATTTATTTTTGAGAGAGACAGAGACAGAATGTGAGTGCGTTAGGGGCAGAGAGAGAGGGAGACACAGAATCTGAAGCAGGCTCCAGGCTCTGAGCTGCCAGCACAGAGCCTGACACGGGGCTCAAACTCACCAGCTGTGAGATCATGACCTGAGCCGAAGTCGGACGCTCAACCGACTGAGCCACCCAGGCACCCCGCATCTGTTTTGTATCTTAAAGTCCTCATAGGAGTGATGTCATATGATATTTGTCTTTCTCTGACTAATTTCACTTAGCATAATATACTCTAGTTCCATCCACGTAGTGGCAAATGGCAAGATTTCATTCTTTTTATTGCTGAGTAATAGTCCATTGTATATAGATACCACATCTTCTTCATCCATTCATCCATCGATGGACATTTGGGCTCTTTCCATACTTTGGCTATTGTCGATAGTGCTGCTATAAACATGGGGGTGCACGTGTCCCTGTGAATCAGCATTCCTGTATCCCTTGGATAAATGCCTGGTAGTGCCATTGCTGGGTCGTAGGGTAGTTCTGTTGTTAGTTTTTTGAGGAACCTCCATACTGTTTTCCAGAGTGGCTGCACCAGCTTGCATTCCCAGGGAATATCCTATTTCTTATAAGCTGAGAATAGGAAACAAAAACTACTTCCTCCAAAGGCTCTTCATGGGAGTGAGCTCTGGTCTTGCTCTTCGGTGAGAAGACTGCCCTGAGGCTGCAGTTAGCTTTCTGTTTTCAACCTTCTTCCCAGTTTGAAATTTGGAGTTGGTTCCTCATGACCCTCTTGAACTAGAGATTTTTCGTTGTATCATTAGTGCTTCCACCAGCTCTTTTTTGATAAAACACACCTTCAATTCCTGCTGGAAAGCCATGCCTCTGCAGTTCTCAAAGGCTTGATTGCACAGACCATGATTGGCTGCAGCAATCAAGTTCCTTTACCTCCTGGCCACAGTGATCGGTTGAATTGGCCAAATAACCCACGTACAACCAATGATATGAAAGGAGATGGTTGCTGGGGCTTCTGGGAAAGAGACACCCCTCCTGCTCTTGAAGGATGTAACTGTAGAATTACACTGGCCATTTCTGCTTTCCTAAGTGGGGAGACTGGAGCTTCAGGATCAAGCCAATGCCATGGAGGTAGAGCAGGGAGGCAGACATCTTTGGCAATATCATTTAAGTCCCTGGATCAAGCTGAGCCTGAAGCTAGATACCTCAGGACTTTGCAGCTCAATCAGTAAACCAAAGTCTTTTTGTGTTTAAGGCAGTTTGGGTTGGGTTTTCTGTCACTAGCAATCACAACAGCCTCGATGGCGCACTTGCCTCTGAGGACTGGCAAGGGAGCGGAAGGAGTATCCACCTGCTTGGAGGCTCAGTCTGAAGGTGGGGATCAATGTGCTGGCAAGAGTGCGGGTGAAGAGGGGCTCTCATACACTGCAGGTATGAGTATAAATTAGTACAGACTTTTGGGGGGGGCTGTCTCATTATACTACAGGTATAAGTGTTAATCTGGGTCCTCTGAGAAGCGGGCACCAGGATGGATTAAGTGTGCAAGGATTTTAAGAGAAAATTGCCTTTGTGAAAGAAAATATGGGGGGAGCAGAGAGGGCTGGGAGAGGTGTCAGTCTGTGACACAAGTCTGCCCCCCCCCCATCCCCCCAGTGAAGGACAGACAGTGGAGGCATCCTAGACTGGCCTGTAGTCTAAGGCAAGTTCAGCAAGGCCATCAAGGTGTCCCTGAGCCAAAATCCACCAACAAGGGAATGCTCTCCCCCAGAAACAGGGCTGTCTCAGGACCCTGCCTCACTTAGTCATTGCCTGGGAACGGCCTATGGAAAGTGAGGCCTCCAAGCAAACAAAATGATGGATTTCTTTCTTTTTTTTTTTTTTTTTCAAAATGATGGATTTCAACAGGAGGCCCCAAGGTGCGTTCTCATGGTGGTCGCAGGACACATACCCAGAAACCACTATTAAAAGTCAGCAGTGGTTAACTCTGGCTGGTGCGATTATGGGAGACACACACAACCTAAGACACCTTTCTCTATATACGGTTTTACAGTCCATGTCCGTATTTTTATAAAAAAAAAAGTAATCCTATTTTAACATGGGCACACACTTTGAACAGGTAATTCCACTTCTAGCAATATATCCCCAAGAAAATAATTGAACATGCATACAGAGATGCTTATCACTGTGTTATTTGTAAGAGTGGAAAATTAGATGGTACCTAAAAGGCTAACAATAGGAGTGTTAAATACTTTTTGCTACATCCACATGCTGGGATGGTATGCTTCATTTGCAATGATCCTATGGGTGATATATATTAATTGCCATGAGCTCCAGCATCCCTGTCTGTCTGTCCATCTATCTATCCTCTAGGTGTCTCTAAAAATCTCTCTTGATTGTTTCCACCCCTCCCTCTATCCATCCATCCACTCATCCATCCATCCACTTACCCATCCATCCATCCATCGATCATTGATCTATTTCCCCCTCTCCACCCCCCCCCCCCCAGCCCCAGATTATTCTCGGGCTTGGTTGCCTGGCTTCCCTGCCCGCAGCATCTCAGCAGCAACAGTCTAGAAAAGATGGGAGATTCTGTGGGCTGTCAGAGACTGGCACAGTGACTCCCAGATAAGACAGGTGACAAAAATTACCTGAAGTAGACAAAGCACATATGACCCTGAATCGTCAAGGAAAGGCTAATCTTGTTGGATATCATCTGTTTGAGGAAGCAGGAAAATGTATAACGTGGTTAAGAAAGATTCCCATCCAAAGTAGAAAAAACAGAGGTATTTGTGACGCCTGTGGAATGAGTTTTAGTTTTCTGGAAAAGTCACCTCAGCCGAGCTCCTCATTCCAGAAAGCTGCCTGATAAATCACAGAGCTGAAGGGGAGTGTATCTCTATTATATAAAGGAGAAAACTGAAATTCAGGGAGGTTAAGCCACTTAGATGAGGTCACACAGTAAGCCGAAGTGGTGGGATCTGAATCTATGTCTTTTTGATTCCAGTTGTGATATCATAGAGATGTGCCACCCAGATCCCTCCTTCAAGGATGAGGACAGAGAGGTTTCAGCTGTCAGCTCCATCAGGGTCAGCTGCAGCCACAGAGAGGTCACATCCTTTCTGGGGAAGCCTGCATCACTGAGTGAAGTATGGGTCTAAAGTCCTGGCCACTTCAGCCCTATGTGGTCCACTCTGATGGTCAGGATTTCTCCCGGATCTCCTGGCCAGGTTGGCTGTTAATTTGCCAGACTGCACCCCAGTTCCACTCCTTCCTCTGCTTTCTCTTCCCAGGTATTGGTTCCTAATAAACAATCTCTACTCCAAACTCTGTCTCAGCAACCACTGCCAGAAAACCCAGTCTAGAACCAGTGATGCTGGGAGCAGTCTGAAAAAGCCACAAGACGGGGCTTAGGACCTGGATTGCTCCCCTGCCCCCCTCTAGGTTGGCAATCAATAGCGGTGGGTGGAACACAGCCTCTGGCACAAGGTGGTCCAAACCTCCATAGACTGAGCTGGGAGGGTGTACCAGGGGGAGGGAATGTCCTAGCAGAAGCCATGTATCAGGTAGTTGATGAACAAAGAAAACAGTAGCCCTAAGCATAATTAGGTTGGATGGCTATTGCTACAAGGCTTTGCAGGATACCAAACAGCCAAGGACAAGTAACAGGCCCTTACTCTAGGAGTGAAAACCAGAGAGCCTCTTGGGTTGCAGACAAGGAAGTTGGCAGGAGGGCAGACCAAGCCCGAGATTCAGAGTGACCGAACTTCAAAGGCAGTTAAGCTCCCAAGGAAAGCAGTGTTACACTATGGTCAGGGCCCCGACTGGGACCCTGACACATGGGATGAGGTTATCTGGGTGGTGCCCCCAAAGACGTTTCCACTTGAGGGGCCATTATGAATAATGCTGCTATGACCCCTCATGTTTGAATACCTGTGTTCAGTACTACTGGGTATATACCCAGAATTGGAATCACTGGGTCCTTTGGTAATTCTATATTTAACTTTTTGGGGAAGCACCATACTCTTTTCCAGAATGGCTTCACCATTTTATATTGCCACCAGCAATGTATAAATTTGTTGATATTTTTGGGTTTTGGGGGGAACGACTCTCCTCTTTGGGCCCACATGGTTCAGATGATATTAATTCCCACCACTCTCTGCCCCAGAGATGGGCATCTAAACAACCAGAATTTGCTAAAGTGGAATAGGCGTGTGACTGAGCCAGGCCCGTGAAATTCAACTCTGAATCTCAAACAACCTTGGATTTGTGTTGCTTACCTATATCCACCACCCTTGTTTCTTAATTAAGCCAGTTTCAGTGTGACCAAGTCACCACTCTGTATCATTAAGACTTGCTTGTTTAAAACCTCTGCCTGGGGCGGCACCTGGGTGGCTCTGTCGGTTAAGCATCTGACTCTTGATTTAGGCTCAGGTCATGATCTCATGGTTCGTGAGATTGAGCCCCATGTTGGACTCCGTGCTGACAACGTAGAGTCTGCTTGGGATTCTCTCTCTCTCTCTCTCTCTCTCTCTCTCTCTCCCTCTCTCTCTCTCTCTGCCTCTCCTCTTCCCTCTCAAAATAAATAAAAATACACATTAAAAAATTAAAAACAAAAATCTCTGCCCAGGAGCTTTATCTCTTCTGTGGCTTATATTTATTGAGTGTCAGATTTACACTAGATATACCTACATGATGTGCTGGAGTTGGGCTCACTTTTGACGGGGCAAGACCGGCTCAGTGAATGGTCAGAGACGCGATCTTGCAGACAAAGGGGAACTTGCGGCTGCATGTGTTATCATTCCATGACCTCAGAGCTGCAGTGAGAAGAAGCACAGAATCCGGGTGAGGGTCCACCTACCACAGTAAAAGTAACCTTACCGCCCCACTGGAGTAAAAGCCCTCTCCCGTGGCCTCATGCCTGCACTGGCACCCCTTTCTGGCTGGTGCTTGATGAGGCTGCTGTCCGGCCCTTCTCTCTCCAAGGCTGGTCCTGACTTGCTGCTGTGGAGGGGCAGGACACCCTTTACCCAGGGGCTTGGCCCAGCTCTGACTCCCAGGCTCCAGACTGGCTCCCAGGATAGCAAGTCCTTGTTCCCTACCTCCCTATTCGAATCAGGAAAAGAAAAAGGGGCGCAGAAGGAGCAGGAGTTGGGTGCTTGAATCTGGACTTTGGTAGATCCAGGTTTGAAACCCATTTCACTACTTGCTGTGTGACCAAGAACAAATTGTTTAACATCTCTGAGCTTCCATTTCTTCATCTGCAAAATGAGAATATGAATCATTTTCACTTTTCCAGATCGGGTTGAGGAGTGATGATGTTGCTCATGCTGATGGCGGTGATTGCTAATACCACATGCAAATCGTTGTGGCCACATTATGTACATTAGCTTCTTTCCTCTTCACAGCAACCTTGTGCGTTAAGTATCATTAGCCCATTTTGCAGATGCAGACTCCGAGCCAGGAGGTTAAGGCATTCACTTTGGACCACGCGATTAATAAGGGGTGGAGCTGGGGTTCCGAGAACAGCTGGATCAGCTGTGCCTCCTATAATCCTCACGTCTGCCCCATGGGTAGAACGGTTACTAAATCCATTTTACAGAAGAGGAAGCGGAATCTCAGAGTGAATAAGTGATTCCCTGCAAGGACACAGAGCTAGAAAGCAGCAAGGCAAGGGCTTGGACCCAGGTGTATATCCTTTTCACTACTTCCACCTCGGTGCTTCTCCAGGCATACCTCTGCTCTGATAGTGAGGAGCACGAGCCTGGGGTCGGGGCTGGCACTCCAGCGCACTGGGGAGCTGACACAGAAGCACCATCTTTTGACTACGGTCTTTGCGACCCCGCCCCCCCAATGTGCCCCATGCTTCTGCCTCTGATATCTTTTTAATCCAAGCACGGTCTGCAGGTCAACAATGCCCCGCTACCTACTGTTTAAACTGTATCCACGGCGGAGAAGGGCCCGGCCCCCCAACCCCGCCCACTCCGCCCCCACCAGCCCCCTAACGCCCAGGAAAAGGCGGGGGGCAGGCAGTCTCTCTGCCATCCCCGGCTCCTCCCCAGCACCCCTGCAAAAGCCCTGATCTCGTGGGCACTCACCGCTGGTCGGCCGGTACCATATCTGCACGCAGTCCTCTTCTGGGTCCTTGTGGACGCCGTCGTCCGGCTGGCTTCCGTCCCAGTAGCTGTAGTCATAGGAGGAGCCGTCGGTCCATTCAAACTGCCCTTCCTGGGCAGTCCCATCCAGAGTGGAGGAAGCCAGTCCGTAAGAGAAAGATCTGGCATCAGAGCCAGCCCCAGCTCAGGGCTGACATTCTAACGCCTCCATATGGAACAGTGCAGAAGTCCTCACTTTGGGGGCACCTAGGGGCTCAGTCCGTTAACCCCTGGACTCCTGATTTGGGCTCAGGTCATGATCTCACAGCTTGTGGGATCGAGCCCTGCCTTCTCCGGATTCTCTCTCTCCCTCTCTCTCTCTGCCCCGCCCCCACTCGTGGGCACGCGCATGAGCCTGCATGCTCCTGAGCTCTCTCTCTCAAAAAAAAAAACCTTAACAAACAAACAAACAAACAAACTTTTTAAAAAGTCCTGGGGCGCCTGGGGGGCTCACTCAACTGAGCTTCCCACTTCGGCTCAGGTTATGATCTCAAGGTTCCTGAGTTTGAGCTCTGAGTTGGGCTCTGTGCTGACAGTATGGAGCCTGTTTGGGATTCTCTCTCTCTCTCTCTCTCTCTCTCTCTCTCTCTCTCATCTCGCCCAGTCTCTCTCTCTCTCAAAATAAATTTATAGGGGCGCCTGGGTAGCTCGGCCAGTTAAGCCTCCGACTTCGGCTCAGGTCATGATCTCCTGGTTGATGGGTTTGAGCCCCACATGGGGCTCTGTGCTGATAGCTCAGAGCCTGGAGCCTGCTTCGGAGTCTGTGTCTCACATTCTCTCTCTCTCTCAAAAATAAATACTAAAATATTCTTAAAAAGGCCTCAGTTTGATGTGAGATACTGCTATTATACCATCACTGCTAGCTGCTGTTTATTGAAGCCTCATTAGTTGCCATCAGGTGCTCTACTTATTTTCTCCCCCCCCCCACCCCGTCGTCCAAGCAGGCATCGTCATGTCTATTGCACAGATGAGAAAACTCAGACTCAGATTGGCCTAGCCAAATTCACATAGCTAATAAAGCATTGGTGCTGGCATTCAAACCCAGGTCTGTGAGACTCCGTGCCCAAGATTTAACTACTACACTTTTTTTTTTTTTTTTAATTCAATTTACCAGCAGACCGGAGTCACCCTTCATTTCTTTCCTTTTGTCCCTGTACTGTGTATTTTTCTTGCCTGATGTGAGACTTCTCTGTCCAATTACAAGAAAACTCCTGTTGGGAATTTGATTGGTGTTAAAATAAATGTGCAAATTAACTGTGGAAAGAACTATATCCTTGCCATGTTCTGGAACACGAGCCATTTCTGCATTTATTCAAGTCCTTAGAAAAGTCTCCCCCGAAAGACTGATGATTACGGAGGTGGCATCAGATAATGGAAACAGCATGCTGCTTCTGAGAGAGAGGCTAGAGCTAGATGCTACCCACCTCCTCACTGCCATCTGGACAGGTTACTTAACCTCCCCAGCCTCAGTTTCCACACCTTTACAATGGAGCTAGTCTCTCCCTCAGAAACCTGTTGTGAGCAGTGATGAAGTAAAGGGCACAAAGGACTTAGCTAGTGCCCTGCAAGGAAGATTTTAAAAAACAAGGAGCGCCTGGGTGGCGCAGTCGGTTAAGCGTCCGACTTCAGCCAGGTCACGATCTCGCGGTCCGTGAGTTTGAGCCCCGTGTCGGGCTCTGGGCTGATGGCTCGGAGCCTGGAGCCTGTTTCCGATTCTGTGTCTCCCTCTCTCTCTGCCCCTCCCCCGTTCATGCTCTGTCTCTCTCTGTCCCAAAAATAAATAAAAAATGTTGAAAAAAAAAATTTAAAAAAAAGATTTTAAAAAACAAGATCTTTTACTGTATTGTTTGTTATTACTACACTTAATTATTGTAATACAAGTTCCTTAAACCCTAAGTGTATTCACAATCCTTTTTTTCTCTAAGTTTATTTATTTAAGTAATTTCTATACCCAACGTGGGACTCACACTCATGACCTTGAGATCAAGAGTCACATGCTCTTCTGACTGAGCCAGCCAGGCGCCCCTATAATCCCATTTTAAAAATTTATTTATTTATTTATTCATTCATTTATGTATTTATTTTTGAGAGAGAGTGAGTGGGGGAGGGGCAGAGAGAGAGAAGGAGAGAGAGGAGCCCAAGCAGCCTCTGCGCTGACAGCAGCAAGCCTGATGTGGGGCTTGAACTCATGAACCGTGAGATCATGACCTGAGCCCAAGTGGGATGTTTAATTGACTGAACCACCCAGGTGTTCCTATAATCCCATTTGAAAGTCACTATTATGAATAGAAATTTTGCGGTTCTTTTTTTTTAATGTCTATTTATTTTTGAGAGAGAGAGCATGAGCGGGGGAAGTCCAGAGAGAGAGGGGGACAGAGGATCCAAGAAGCCTCTGTGCTGATGGCAGTGAGCCCGATGAGGGGCTCGAACTCATGAACCATGAGATCACAGCCTGAGCCGAAGTAGGACACTTAACTGACTGGGCCACCCAGGTGCCCCTTGTGGGGTTGTTGTTTTTTTTTTTTTTTTTTCAATTACAACTTCTATGTAGGTTCTCGCAAGATGAATTCTGTTGATTTAAAAAAATATATATCCATCTCTGTTGAGTCTGGCTACTACTGTTGCTTCTGCTATTTGACAGTGACTTCTACCAGCCCTAGTGAGCTCTTAGAGCGTCCCAAGTGCCAGGCTAAGCTCATTGACTTTTCATAACAAGGCACTGTTATCATTACCCCCATTTTATAGCTGAGGAAACTGAAGCTCAGAGAGGTCAACAAAAAAAAATTGCCCAAAGTCACCTACCAGCCAGTAAGAGGCAGGACGGGGGCTGGAACCGGAGCCCTATTCCCTGCAGTACTCTGGGGGCAGGGCTGGTAGCATACATGCAAAACAGAGACAGTATTCAGCTCACCCAGGGAAAGTCTGGGGACAGAATTCCCAGGGGGACTCTGCTGCGATGTCGCCAGGTATGAGATCTGGCCTTGCTCTTCACCATTATTCCATCGACCCCTGCCCCATTTTGCATCCCAGACCCACTTGTCTTTCAGGTCCTCGAATAGGTCATGATCTCTCACACCTCAGGACCTTTGCTCATGCTATTCCCTCTACCTGGAATGCGCTTCCTCTGGCTGACTCCTATTTATCCATTAGATACTAGCTTAAATGTCTTTAACTTAGGGAGGCTGTGGCAACCACGGAAGGGCACTGCTTGGAACTCCCTCAGGAGGACCAGCTACAGGGAGCGCGGCTGACCCACAGCCTCAGCTCCCCTGCCCCTTCGGATTCACCGCTGCGTTCACAGCCAGACCAGGTTTCCTCCAGGCTGTGCCCAGTCAGTCAGTGACTCAGCAGGTACTCAGGGGTGCTGGTGCCGGCCCATTCCTGCCCCAGGCGGGGTTCCTCTAGTGGCCATCCTTTGCCTGAGGACTCCCCACTGGCCTAGCCAAGTCTTTCTCAGAACTGTGCTATCATCACACTTATGTCCCCTCCTCTTTTTTCCCTCACAGATCTTTCCCCCTCAGAAATATTTTACACATCTAGTCACATTTTTGTGTCCGCTGTTTTGGGAACTCACACCCAAAGAAAGGCCTTCCCTGATCCTACTATGTCCCCGTCACATACTCTTTCACAACACTATCTTCTACCTGGGGCATCCCGGTGTCTGGTTTTTCTCCACGTGCTGGGCACGCCGCAGTGACCTGCCGTATGGGCCCCAGGTGAAAGGTCAGCTAAGTCAAAATGGCATCCTGGCTGCAGCTGCCAAGAGGGCCTGATGGCCCCTGCTTCCTTACCTGTCTGTGATCGTGAAGCCCCGTCCAGATGTCAGCTGGGATCCCAGGCACACAGCTGTTCACAAGGTCATACACAAAGACATTCTCTTCCCAGCTGCAAACGTAAGAAACGCAGTAGTGTTACTCGTTGTCTCTGTTCTTAGGACAGAGTCAAAAACTGAAAGCAATCCTTGTTAATCTCCCTGGTTCAAAGTAAATCGAGGGTATGATGCAATCCTGTCTTTTCCTTCGTTTTCTTTTTTTTAACATTTATTTATTTTTGAGAGAGAGAGAGCTCACTCTAGTGGGGGAGGGGCAGAGAAAGGGGAGGGGAGACAGAGACTCTGAATCAGGCTCCACGCTCTGAGTGCAGAGCCCCATGCGGGGCTCAAACCCATGAACCATGAGATCCTGACTTGGGCCGAAATCAAGAGTCGGCCACTTAACTGACTGAGCCACCCAGGTGCCCCTCCTTCTTTTTCTTTTTTTCTTTTCTTTATTTATTTTTTAATTTTTTTTAACACTTATTTATTTTTGAGAGATAGAGAGAGACAGAGCTGTCAGCACAGAGCCAGACATGGGGCTCGAACCCACAAACTGTGAGATCATGGCCTGGGCCAAAGTCGGGTGCTTAACCGACTGAGCCACCCAGGCGTCCCTCTTTTTCTTTCTTTAATTACACCACCCATATGTGACTTCTTTTCATGGCCACCTCCGGATCAGATCCATGCCAGTTCAAAGCAGATCTCAGCTCCACTATTCATCCTAAAATTTTACATCTGTCTCAAACATACCAGCAAATGAGGTGGATTATATTGACAATATCATGAAGAGACAGAGAAAGGGGTTTCTCATGCGCTCTGCACATCAAATAACTTAATGGAAATCTCCACTAGACACTTTCGTTTTCTCTCAGAAGCCCTCCTATGCTGCCAGTCCTTACATATCCTACCAGGTTTTTGTTCACATACCGCCTCCAAAATCTTTTGCCTCCCTGGAAAATTCGGCTCTGGGCTTGAACTTGCATAGCCCACTCAGCAACACCAAAGCCCTTTGGTTAACAGGCCACCCCCGCTTAGAAAGTGTCAGCCTTTTCAGGCTGCAGTAACAAAATATCATAGACTGGATGGCTTTCAAACAACAGAAATCTATTTTTCACAGTTCTAGAGGCTAGAAGTCCAAGTTCAGGAGGCCAGCATGGTCAGGTGAGGGCCTTCTGGGTCACAGACTTCTCGCTGTGTCCTCACACGGAGGAGGAAGGGGCAAGACAGCAATGTGGGGCGTCTTGTATAGGGGCACTAATTCCAGGGCGCCTGGGTGCCTCAGTCGGTTAAGCATCTGGCTCCTGATTTCGGCTCAGGTCATGATCCCACAGTCATGGGATTGAGCCCCGTGTCAGGCTCCATGCTGAGCCTGCTTGAGACTCTCTCTCTCTCTCTCTCTCTCTCTTTCTCTTGCCCTCAAAATAAGTAAAGAAACATTAAAAGAAAAAGGGTGCTAATCTCATTCATGAGGGCTTCACCTCATGACCTAATCACCTACAAATGTCCAACCTCCGAATATGGTCACGTTGGGCATTAGGATTTCAACCTATGAATTTGGGGGGTAGGACACAAATATTCAAACCATAGCAGAAGGCATTGGTGTCTTCTTGGGGGACCCTCACCTCCTATTTCAAAGAACTCAGAAAATACTTCACCTAACAAAAGGCATCGGTGGAGGACACTGAAAGCAGTCTGCTGCCCAGAGCGACAAAGAAATAGAGATGGATGGATGGATAGAGAGATAGACACATAGAGATTTTCCTTGGATCATTAAAATGTTTCCTGAGTGCTGACTTCCTGACAGGTACTGTGTTGCATGTTTTGCATATGTGAAGTCACCGCATTGCCTTCTTTTTGCATTGTCATATCAATGGGACACTGGGATGGACACCCCTGGTTGCTTACTCCACAGCCATCTCTGGTCTCTTTGCCTGTTGCCTACATAAGGAGTTAGGAGAGGAAGGGCACCTGGGTGGCTTGGTCAGTTGAGCATCTGACTCTTGATTTCGGCTCAGGTCATGATCCTAGGTTCGTGGGATTGAGCCCCAAGTCAGGCTCTGCGCTGAGCAGGGAGCCTGCTAGAGATATTCTCTCTCTCTCTCTCTCTCGATCTCTCTCTCTCTCTCTCTCTCTCTCTCCCTCTCTCCCCCCATCCTCTGCCCCTCTGTCCTGCTTGAGCATGCCCACATGCTTTCTCTCTCTCTCTCTCTCTCTCTCTAAAATAAAAACACCACCCAAAAAGAAGTTAGGAAAGCTAGGTTTCACTTTCTGGCCTCCTCTTCAGCCACCACTGGCCATCAACCCCAGGTGGGCCAACTGGATGTAAGCAGACTTCCGTAAGTGGCGTCTGGAAAATACTGCCCTCCCTGATAAATGGAGACAGGTGTGTGGAAAAGGCTGCAGGGTCTATCGCGGCCTTTCCTTCTTGGGTTATAGTTGAGGGTGGACCTGATGTTTGAAGCTGCTGCACTGAAGAGCCTGGGGAAGGGAACAGCTCACCCAGCGCCCTGCTACCAGAGAGCCTGGAGAACGCCATCGGCAGAGGCCAGAGGGCAGGTAAGGGAGGTGAGGGCAATGGACACACAATAGACTCGGCTCAAGGAGCTCACAGACCCAGAGGGGCAGATCCCACCAGACCAGGGGTCCCATTTTCGGCTTCCACGTGGCATTAAGGTAGACTTCAGTATGTTCAAGAAATCTTTATCAAGTCATACTTAGCAGCCTCAGACCGAATAACTAGCAAATAACTCACTTTAAAACGGGACTCTGGTGAGGTGCCCTTTATGCTGCAACAAAGTGTATCTGCTGTCATCAGCTTCACTGGATGGCCACTCTCCACGGGCTGCCACCTTGTCTAAAATGCCCCCTATTAAATTCCCTTTGTCCTGAGGCCCTGGTAGCAAATCAGAACACCCATGTTTATTCTGCTTCATTCTGTGTTTGTGGAAGACATTGCCAATCCGTTCCAGAAGCACTCAGAATCTTTCTCAATACCGTGCTGCAGGCAATCACATTCAGGGAGTTGCAGATACAGTTGGGAACTCAATCTTTGGGTCTCCCCCAAATTCATTTGTTGAAACCCCATATTCATATGTTGGGAATATATGAACCCAAATTCCTATGTTAATACCAGTGTGATGGTATTAGAGGGTGGGGGACTCTGGGAGGTGATTAGGTCATGGGGGTGGAGCTCTCATGAATGGGATTAGTGCCCTGAAAAGATGCCAGAGAGCTCTCACCCCTTCCCCGGTGAGGATGCAGCTCGAAGATGGCCATCGTGGACCAGGGAGCAGGCTCTCCCACTATGAACCTGACCAAGCTGGCACCCTAGCTTGGACTTCTCACCACCAAACTGGGAGAAATACATTTCTGTTGTTTGTAAGCCACCCCGTCTGTCGTGTTTTTGTAACAGCAGCCTGAATGGACTAAGAACCGAGATACCATTGGAGGAAATGGAAGGGAAAAAGGGTGAGTGGGGCAGGGCTTGCTGGCCCTCAGAAAGACGATCTGACATGGGAACCCTAAGTAAGAACTGGCCCCCTTGAGATGCCTAGAATTATAATGAACGAAACTATTAATGGCTCCCTCTCTTGAGCACTCAGTGATGAGCTAACTTTGTAAGAACTTCAGATGCTTGGTCTCCTTGGTCGGATGCTTGGTCTCCTTGGTGTAGGGAGGAAGTGGCAGAGCTGGGACTAGTCCAGGACTGTCTGAGTCTAGTGTCCTTGCTTCTTCCTTTGGAACATCTGCTGTTTCCATTCTTTAGGCTTCCTCATCCTTGAATATCCTGATCCAAGATGGTCCTTCCAGGAAACCTTCCCTGAATACCCCCTATCCACTCCGGACCACTTGGAGCACACATTTCTGACTTCCCAGAGGCAGGCTGGTTGGTTTATTTCTCTATTTCTTAAGGTCTGGTGTCCTCAAATGAGCCACAAGGACCACATAAACCAACACCAAACCTTACTTCTACTTGACATCAGCAGGGCTCTCTTCAACATTGATGTTCCAAGAGTATGTGTTCCGCAGTGTGAGGGAATCCACTTTCTGGGGACAGGGTGTTCTTCACCCTAGTGGGTCCTTGAGCTTGGTCCTGCCCCGCTGCATAAGCACTGGCATCCCCACACGCCTCTCTCACGCACAATTTGGGGTCTCCTACATTGACTGCTGAGCATACACGTTGAGCAGTCATCGGGTAGAGTGGCCGCCTAGCCATTTTAGCACTTTGTCATCTTTGTTCAACAGCACCTGCTTGGGAAAAAATTTCCATATTTCATTGCATTTTCCCCATAACTGGTCAAAATAACTGGAACATAGAGAAGCCCAAGGTGCTACTGCAAGTAATAAGGAGCATAGAGCAGTTGAACTTAATTCACCTCAACAGCCTCTTGAAACAAAGGTGGAAATGATTAGGTAAGCAGAAAGTATGAGGATCTTAAATTTCAATCAGATGCTCCACAGACAGACATAAGCTGATTGTGTGTTTAATTATGAAAGAAAAAAAAAAAGCATGAAGAAAACACCAGAAATATAGAATTGGATTGTGTCTCAAAGACAAGATGTAATTAGGGATTTTATAATAGCGTCTAGCTTTCTGTGAACTGAACTTCACATACAACAGGTTAAGGAGTTGATCAGATCCAACTTTCCAAAATGTTTTCATAAAAGTATCATAGACCAGGATGCCCAGGGGGGCTCAGTCGGTTAAGTCTCTGACTCATGATCTCTGCTCAGGTCATGATCTCATGGTTCATGAGTTTGAGCCCCGCGTTGGGCTCTGCACTGACAGAGTTTGGGATTCCCTCTCTCCCTCTCTCTGCCCCTTACCCACTTGCTCTCTCTCTCTCTCAAAATAAGTAAATAAACTTAAAAAAAAAGTATTAATACCAAAATGGAAAACTACCTGTAAAAGAGAGGAAAGGGAGAGAATGTTAGTAGTACAAGAAGGAAAAAGAGGGGGCATTCGGAGCTGAGAAGACAGGAAGAAGGTAGGTTGAGGCAGCAAAGGGCCAGAATTGGGTCAAGAATTGCCTGGAAACTCCCCACATTTGCCCAGAATCTTTGCTGATGCCTAGCTAAGGTTGAGGTTATAAGCACCATGAGTGGCTGCACTGTCCTGCCTGTGGGCTGGCTAAAGAGAAATTTTCACTTGGAATCATTTTAAAATGTACTCTTTATTCCGAGTATCTCATTTTCCTCTACAGCCTTGAAAGTTTTGACAAATTCTTTGATCCACCGGTGTGCGGGCCGGTCCTATGCTCTGCCTGTATCACAGCGGATTTGCCCTGAAGACTGCCTTTCCCACGTTTTCTTGTCAGCTTCCCCGCAAGCAGCGGGAAGGGCCAGAAGAGGAAGGGGGCAGAGAGAAGCCGAGAGAAGCCCGGTATTTCTCTCCCTGCCTCGGGAGTCGCTGGCGGGGGCTGCCTCGCCTTGGTGGCTCCAGCTCTATGAGACTGGTTTGCCTTCCCATTAGGGGTGGAATTGGCTTCCTGCTGTTGTGAATCTCTAGACTGCCTCATTACTGCCTCTTTACGATCTTAGATTCCATCACTCATGCGTACTAAATTCTGTTCTGCATGTCTGAAGTGGTTCCCATTCTCCTAATAGACCATGACTGCCTCTCCTCTTCTTCAGCATCACTGAGAATACAGTGGGAGCTCTATGTATCTGTTGGCTGAATACATGGAGGATTCATTTAAAAACTAAGACGGGGGCGCCTGGGTGGCTCAGTCTGTTGAGTGTCCAACTTCGGCTCAGGTCATGATCTCATGGTTCAAGAGTTCGAGCCCCATGTCGGGCTTATAGTGCAGAGCCTGCTTCTCTGTCTCCCTCTCTCTGCCCCTCCGCCACTCACACTCTCTATCTCTTTCTGTCAAAAACAAACATTAAAAACAAAAACTAAGATATAGGACCCCTTCTCTGTTCTTAACAAAAGTCATGACTCTAAAGCATAAAGAACCAACTGTCTTTCTGACTTCAAGTCTCTGAGATCCTTGAAAAGAAGCCATACATCGGCAAGGCCGTCGGGTGTGAAAGCAAGTCAGAGGTGATGAAGGGGCACCAGGGTGGCTCAGTTGGTTAAGCGTCTCACTCTTGATTTTGGCTCAGGTCACGATCTCACGGTTCGTGAGATCGAGCCCAATGTCAGAGCATGCTTGAGATTCTCCCTTTCCCTCTCTGCCCCTCCCCAGCTCGTGCTTGTTCCTTCTCAAAATAAATAAATAAATATAACAAACAAATAAATAAAAGGTGATGAAAAATGAGCTCCAGGAAAGGTGGGCAATGAGTGCAATTACGGTGCCACGGAGTTAGGGTGACTTCAGTGAAGAGATGGAGGAGAAGGGGATGGGAATTCCCAGCAGAGGGAACAGAATGTGCAAAGGTCTGGAGGAGTAAAACGGTTGCACCAGACCGTAAAACTTTGAGACGGTCAATGTGGCTGGGGCTTAGGAGACACAGAGGAATGCTGAAGGTGGCCTTGGTGGGTGGTAATTCGACTATTCAGGTTCAAATCCCAGCTCCACCACTTTAAAGCTATGTAACTTTGAGCAAGTTACCTTCTTGGAGGATCGGGTTCGGTGTCTGTGAAAAGGAAGATACCTACCCAATATGGTTTGAGAGAGCTTCAAAATGATGCTGTATACAAATACTCAGCAAATAGACGTCAGTTATTATTCCTCGTATTATATTCTTGGTATATATATTATGTGCATTGTATCGCAGGGTCAAGCCCCGTGTTGTCATGTGGGGCACAGCACAAAATCAGCACATGTGAAGGTGGATCCTGTAGCAGCTCTTAGCTTCCCATGCTACATGCTTCGCCTTCAACTGTTTCAATGAGAAATTGGGCTGGATTGGTTTGTTTCTTTCTTCTTCTTTTTTTAATGTTTATTTAATTTTGAGAGAGAGGGAGAGAGAGAGAGACAAAGCAGGAGTGGGGGAGGGGCAGAGAGAGAGGGAGACAGAATCTGAGGCAGGCCCCAGGCTCTGAGCCGTCAGCACTGAGCCCAACGCAGGGCTTGAACCCATGAACTACGAGATCATGACCTGAGCCGAAGTTGGACGCCTAACCGACCGAGCCACCCAGGCCGGATCAGTTTCAATGAGAAATTGGGCTAGATCAAAGTTAGCTTGAATTACCAAAGAGAAACACCAGTGAGAAATGCCAGTTTTCACTCTCTGTTCCAAAGGGGGTGCTTGGTTGGGCTATGGGGGACGGATGTCCACTCACCTGTGGATGGAGGCCAGTTTCGCAGACTTCCTGCCAATGGAGAACTCAGAACAGTAGAAGTCAGCCTCGGCCCAAGTCTTATTGAGAGGGAAAAATCGGTAGCAGTGGCCTTTGAACTCCATCCAGAATAGTGGGCACAGAGAAGCCGGGGGCAGCTCGGGCATGGCTGTGGGCAGAGAAAGAGACTGGCGGGAGGGCTGGTAGCGTGGAAACATTGTTCCTACAGCTTATGACACCTTTTCAAGAGTGAAAGTAAAACATGTCCCATTGTGATTAGTAACATTCTATGCTTGAGGTCCAAAAAATACATGCGTACCTAAAATTTACCAAATGACAAAAGTAATATATGCTCATTATAGAACACTTGAAAAATGTTACTGCTTTGGTGTGTTTTTCTTCGTATCATGCTTGAACGCAGAGATTTGTAAAAATTCTATTATTATATTGTACTATACATACCTGTCAATATTCAGAGTTCCAAAAATTAGAATATATTCCCCTCCTGTTATTATAAATTTTCATAAACATTGTTTTAAATAGCTCTTGAATACTCCACGGAGTGGTCCCCCTAGAGTTTATTTAATCATTCCCCTATTTGTGGATAATTAGACTGGTTCCCTTTTTTTAAAAATAAATAGACATAATGCTGAGATGAACAGCCTCGTACATCAAGCTTTTTTCAACATTTCTGAAGATTTTCCAAGGAGAGATTTTTAAGGCTTTGATACAACTTGCTAAATTGCCTCCTGAAAGCAATTTATCCTCCCACAGTAATGTCTGAGAGTGCCCATCTCACAGTGCCCTCGCCAGTGCCGGGTGTTGTCACTTTAATGGCAATCTTTGCAAATTTTATAAGCAAAAAAAAGGTGCCTTGTTTCAATGTGCAACTCTGGGCTCTGTGGTGAGGGCAGACATTTCTCCACGTGTTTACTGACAAACTATAGCCAAGACTATTTATATCTGTAGCCCATCGAACTACTGGGGTTCAGGAAGCATCCTTAATTCTGAAAAAGCACAGATGGAAATCCACTTTTGAGACAATAAAGTTCCTCCAAGCCTCGACCCCCTTGAAGGCCTCTTAGGAGATATCTTTTTTTTTGGAAACCACAACTCAAGATGACTGGTTTCGAGGAAGAAGGCGCACTGAGAACCTGCCTTGAGCTATGTTAGGTAGCTCACCCACGGTGGGGGGCAGGGCTAACATCTGTTGGACTGGGACTCTGGAGGTCTGTGTCCCAGCTGCCAGCTCTGTGCCTAACATGTCAGGTGACAACGGCACATTCAGCTGTCAAACTGGTTGATCTCTGGGGCCCCTTTTGTGGACCCCCAAGGGTGTGGGATCTTTGCCTTTCAAGCCACTGTAACAGCTGGCTGAGCTCTTGAAAAATAAAGTAGTGGACAACATTTATGAAGCATTTGTAATGTGTCACACACCTACAGGGAAACTGAGGCTTGGACAGGTTAAGTGACTTGCCCAAGGTCATCCTGCTCGCAAGTGGCAGGTAGGGATTTGAACCGAACCTCCTGACACCAGAGTCTTTGATCTGAAAGTCCACGTGATGCCTCATCATGGGACATCAACGGGGCTGAGAATGGTTCACTGTCTTTTAGCACCTTACTTCATAGAAGTTCGCCAAATGCTTGGCGTCCATGGATTGCTCTGTAATAGTATGATTATTAATGATTAGCTCAGGGTTTCATAGCCGGGGTTGATGGGGTTTCAGGGATCCACTGTGTCCCCTGAAATGAAGTGCAAAATCAAGAGTGTGTACGTGTGCATGCGCATTTATCTGGGGGAAAGAGTCAGATGTCTTAATCCAGAGAGCTACGCTAAGCAGACAGGTTCCATGTCTCCCATCACTGACCAGAGCCACTGGGCTTTCTCATTTGACCAGAACTGCCCTTCCTACCCCCCTCCCCTGCCCCAGACAGCCACACCGTCAGTCCTGCTTTGTTCCACCTCTTGAAACCGTGGATGTTGCTGAGCTCTTTGTAGGAACTTTGTGGCACTACCTTTGAAGATGCAGAGAGACTTTAATAATTAAATGAAAGGGGCTGGAAGGGGAAAGGAGGCAGCCAGGGTTCCTACTCCCCTCTCCCCAAGGTCCAAAGGCTTCTCCTGGGTCCTAAAGCCTGGTGGATATTTCCAAAGCAGGTCTCCCTGTGGAAAACAAGCTCCCTCCTTCACCCTCCTGGTTCCTTTGATTTTGTCTACTGAACAAATGGTGGTTATGGATGCCTGGGGTGAAACATACCAGAAAATGGGGCTGTGACAGGTCACTGCTCAATTATTCCCTTTTCCACCTGGGCAGGCAAAGGCCTTTAATTGGAAGGATCTGGGAGGCAAAAAGCCACGTGTTTGGACATGGGATAATGAACTCCACCCTGCCTGGTATCCCACACCCCCCTTCCCTCTGGGATTTCTAGAAACTGAGACTAGAAGGATCTTAGAGGCCTTTTATCAGCCTGAACCCCAAAGTAGCCTTTGCTAATCCGTGTCTCTCTCATGAAGGGATTTCTATAGGTTTACAGCTTGATGAGTCAGGTAATGATGGCACTGTAACAAACAGGACCAACCCCAATGGGCTGTCACCTGAACCAGGCATGGTGTCAGGCTCTTTGTACATATCAGCTCAGTTAGTTTTCACACATCCTACAAGGTAGATACCA
Source organism: Panthera uncia (assembly GCF_023721935.1). NCBI lineage: Eukaryota > Metazoa > Chordata > Mammalia > Carnivora > Felidae > Panthera > Panthera uncia. Next base: position 9,259,928 of record NC_064815.1, read on the forward strand.
CAATCACTCTCGTTTTACAGAGGAAGGAACCAAGGACAGAGAGGTTGAGTAACATGCCCAATATCACACAGCAGCTGAGTGGCGGAGGTGGTTGTTAAAGCCAGGCTGTATGGCTCCAGACCTAATTTAGAGATTCCTGTCGGATTTAAGCCCATTTCCTTTTGACTCAGTCTTGACGGTCTGGACATTCATTCATTTCCTTTTTCATTCAACAAATTCTATTTGAGCACCCACTTGGGCTCAGGCAGTTAGCTGGAGATACTGTGGCCAGCTACACAGAGGGGGTTTCTGATCGCTTGGGTTTTACAAGATTGACATAAAGAAAAATAAGAATGGAGGTGTCTGGGTGGCTCAGTTAAGCGTCCAACTTTGGCTCAGGTCATGGTCTCATGGTTCGTGGTCTCCCCGCATCTGGCTCTGGGCTGACAGCTCAGAGCCTGGAGCCTGCTTCCGATTCTGTGTCTCCCTCTCTCTCTGCCCCTCCCCTGCTTGCACTCAGTCTCTGTCTCTCAAAAATAAGTAAAACGTTAAAAAACTTTTTAAGAAAAATAAGCACAGAAATAAATTATTATGTCATTTGTGGATGTGGGTCATGCTGGCAAAAACTTGAGGGAGCACCCCCAAATTATTTTTGGAGGCTGGTTATTTGTTTACTCGCTTTGTCTCCCTAGTTGAACTGGTGGCCGCTCCAACTGTCTCCTCAAGGAGCTCATGGGTGATTAGGACAGGACACCAGAGCCCCCTTCCCAGATGGGGAAATTTCAGGGTGTTGCCACAGGAGCACCCAAAAGTGGCACCTAGGATTTGGAGATCTGGGAAGCTTCTGGGAGGGGATGATGTCTCAACTGAGACCTCAAAGATAAGAGTCTGGGAACATGTTTCCGGTGAGGACACAGCAGGTGCAAAGTCCTGGGGGTATGAGAGCATATGGAACATTTGGAGAAATGCAAATGGTTCAGCCAAGCTGGGAATGGGAGAGGGTGAGAAGGTAAGAGATGAGGCCAGAGGTGACAGAGGGAGGGTGGAGGGGAAGGGAGGGGAGGGGATGCACAAAAGGGGTCGTTGCTCTGGAAACCGGGAGCCTGCAGTGGTCTTTTCCTTCAATTAGCAGCACTAAAGGCCACCAAGGTCTCCCAGCTGGGGTGGGAGTCAAAGTCCTTGGGAGCTCTGAGCTTGTGAAGAAAAAAGAACACACCAGTGGAGTTCAGGCCTCATTTTTTCTCTCTCTCTCTCTCTTTTTAAAAGAAGAAATTGTCACCTTCCCACTCAATCTGGCTGCTCGCTCCCCTGGCACCAATCCAGCCGCCCACAGTGCACTACCACGCTGCCTCCCGCCCAGATCCGCCTTGGGAGCCAGCCAGGAGGGGCGGTGAGGGAGGCTCTGGGGGCCACGTCCCAACCCCCAGCCCCACCCCCACCCCCACTCCTGGGCCCCAGATGTCCCGGGAGACCGGGAAGGTGGCCTCTGGGAGGGCTGCCTCACTTCCCGCTGCCTCCCTGGTTCACACAGCCCGCTGTCAGACCGTCCTCCTCACTAGTGAGTCCTGGATCCGCACTGGTGGTCCTGGGCTTCTCATGCCCGAGTTTTGCTCTCCCTTCTCTGGGCCACTCTCGTGGCCACAAGATAGAGAGGAAAGAGCACTGGGAAATGTCTTATATTGTTAATAACAGCAGCCATTCATCGGGTGGTGAGTGTATAACTGCTCAGATCAGGCTAAGAGGGGTATCGGTATCATGCCCGTTTTACAGCTGAGCAAACTGAGGCCAGAGAGCTGAAGTCACTTGCCCCTACAGCTAGCAAATGGTGGTGGTATCAGGATGGACTCAGACATCCCTAAACACTAAGTGCCTCCAGGAAACCTCTTTTTTTTTTTTTTTTCTGGTCTTGGTTTTCTCATTTGTAAGACAAATATATCAAACACCAAATTTAACAGTTCATATGCTGAAGCCCTAACTCCTCAATGTCTTTGGACATGGGACACTTGGGAGGTGATTAGGGTTAGATAAGTTCATGGGGGGGGACCTATGATAAGTGCCCTTATAGGAAGAGAGAGAACAGAGCCCCCGACCCTCACCCCCCTCTCTCCACTGTGGGGGGAGACAGCATCTGGAAAAGAGTACTCGCCAGGAACCAAATTGCTCAAGATCTTGATTTTGAACTTCCCAGGCTCCCAAACTGAGAGAAATAAACTCCTATTATTTCAGCCTCCCAGTGTATGGTGTTTTCACCATAGGTTACAGCAGCCTGAGCTAAGACCAAAAGTTAATTAAGCAAATAATTCAATGTTTCCTGGGTGCCTACTGGGCTTTGAGGTCTGTGACCTCAAGTCGCTCAGTATGGAGAGAGGAACACACACATGGCAATGAGATGCACTTCAGAAATATGCAGAGGGCTCCGTGACCGTGGAGGAGGGGTGGGGAATGGGCCAGAGCGTACATGCGGCACTCTGGGATCTGACTCTATGATCCAGGCTCTGAGATGTCTTCAAGGAAGTAGGGACGTCCAGTTGCTCAGACCTCCATGCTCCAGCGTGGACTCTGGAGTCCAACGGCCCCAGCTGGACACTCAGTGCATTGTGCCTCTGTTTTCTCATCTAAAAATGGACATGACGATAATGCCGACTTCACAGGGAAGCCATGGCCTGGCTCATGGTTGGCATCCGAGTAAGCATTAGATATTACTACTACAGAGACAGCTTGGGCCCCGAAACCTGCCTGGAGCTGGGAGTACAGTGCCAGCTTCCTGGAGGAAAGAGAAGACAGATTCCCCCTTGCCCACCCCCGGGGGCCTGCGGAAGCAGCCAGTGAGCTTCGGACTTCAAACGCTTTGCTGGAATGTCCTTTGCTGTGAAGAGTACTTGGCCTCAGGAGCCAGGAAATGAAACTTGTTGGTAACGGTTGAAGAATCATAATGGCAAATATTTATGTAGCTTTTACTAGGTGCCAGGCTCCCTTCTAAGCACTTTACACTCATTAATCCACTTAAACAATGTGATCAAAGCCAGGTTCGGAGAAAAGGTTTTACGGAAAGGCTGTAGTCTGGCTAAAGCCTCCCAAGCCTTCCAGAAGTGTCTAAAGTGACCTCAAGCAAATCTAGAGGTGTGGCTCCGATGCACTGTGTGCATATATCTTCACGTGCATGGAAGGTTAGGAGCGCTGGGATCAGTAATAATATGACCAATGCTCTTTTCTGCAAGGAAAAGTTGGGAGTATCCAGGGGAGGATAAACTAGGCCCATTCTCAATAAGGAGGGCTTTGATTGTGCCCTCAGCTTCATGGTCTGCAGGGGCCCCCTGACACCCTAAGATGAGCCCTCCCTAGTCACACATCAACATGCACACTCATATACACACACCTGCACACACGCGTTCTCTTCTGACTTGAAGTCACTTTCCTCTAGAAGATCTGTCTGCCCAGGCCCCAACTAGACTTTCTGCTGGGCTGGGAACCTGGAGAGAAGGAGAACTACCACTTGGACGGATGATGACCGTGGCAGGGTCACTGGCCTCTGTAGGCCTCGACTTCTACACCTGTAATATCGAAGGGTTGGGCTCCATGGATTCCCCAGCCCTTCCTGCCAACTTCAGTTCTGAGCTTTCCAAGGTTGCCGGGGTTTGAAGTGATCTCAGTGCCCCTCTCAGCTGAGCTGGGGGTGAGCTGGGGGAGAGATGTCTGGAAGTTCCTTTCTCCAATGGAGGTTTTTGTCACAGCAGAAAACCGTCTCTGGCCATTTCTATCATCTCATCAACAACTGCAGTAACAGAAGAACTAGCGGTAAGAACTCAGTTTTTAAGCACTTACTGTGTGTTAAGCACTTCACGTCATGACCTCACTGAAGATCCCCCAATTGTTTGGTAGGCACCGCTAATTATCCCCACTTTCTAGAGGAGGAAACTTGACGCCCAGAGATGTCAGGAGCATAAGCAGTAAGAGAGAGAGAGAGAGAGAGAGAGGAGACTCCCCAGTTGTTTCCACTTGCAAACTCAGCCTCGGGCCCTTTCCACACACTGGATACAAAGGAAAGACTGGAATATACAAGGCAGACTTCAAGGATATTTTGTCCGTCTTCTCTCCTGCTCGCCCATTGCATGGATGCGGAAACTAAGCCATAAGAGCAAGGATGAAAGACATTATTATGCATTGAATGTTTGTGTCCCCCTGTTCCCCCCCATTCATATGTTGGAGCCTTACCCCCCAATATAATGGTTAAGTGGGGTCTTTGGGGGGGGGTAATGAGGGTTCAATGAAGTCAGGAGGGTGGGACCCCCATGATGGGACTAGTGTCCTTATAAGAAAAGGAAGAGAGGGGTGCGTGGGAGGCTCAGTCGGTTGAGCATCCGACTTCAGCTCAGGTCATGATCTTCTCGCTTGTGAGTTCGAACCCTGCATCGGGCTCTGTGCTGACAGCTTGGAGCTTGGAGCCTGCTTCTGATTCTGTGTCTCCCTCTCTCTCTGCCCCTCCCCCGCTTGCACTCTGTCTCTGTCTCAAAAATAAACATTAAACAAATTAATACAAATAAATAAATAAAAATAAAAAAGAAGAGGAAGAGGGACCAGAGTGTGCACATGCTCTTTCTCTCTCTGCCATGGGAAGACATAACAAGAGGGTGGTCATCTGCAAACCGGGAAGAGGGCCCTCACCAGGGAACTGAATCAGGCAGCACCTTGACCTCCCAGCCTCGGAACTTCGAGAAACAGATTCCTGTTGTCGAAGCCACCCAGTCCATCGTACTTTGTGATGGCAGCCAGAGCTGACTGAGACAGATGCTCAGAGATTTTATGACAGAACTGGAGCCCCTGACACTTGCCCGAATGAACTCATCTCCCACCATCAGGGTGGCCAGATTAAGAAGGAGGCCCAGGTAAATCTGAATTTCAGATAAACAACTAATTTTAAGCCTATGTCCCACGTAATTTTTTTAAAAAATGTTTTTATTTATTTTTGAGAGAGAGAGAGAGCACGATCAGGGGAGGGGTAGAGAGAGAATTGCACAGAGGATCCGAAGCGGGCTCTGCGCTGACAGCAGAGAGCCTGAAGCAGGGTTCGAACTCACAGACTGTGAGATCATGATTTGAGCCAAGATCAAGAGTCACTCAACCGATTGAGCATTCCAGGCCCCTGTCCCACGTAATATTTGAGACATGTTTATGCTGAAAGATGACTGTTTACCTGAAATACAAATTTACACGGGCACCAGGCATTTTCTCTGGTAACCCTATCACCCCACTGTTTAAGTTGGTCCCAACACTGTAACAGCCCAATAATGTGCTCTTATGGGAGTCTTACAAGTAGTTCATTAGTCGTACTTCAATGGGGATCAAAACAGTATCTCTGCCATAAAGTTATTGTGAAGGTTAAATAAATCTATACACAAAAAAAAAGTGCTTAAAACAATGCCCGGCATATAGTAAGGGCTGTGTAAATCTTAATTGGTTATAGGTACTATTTAATTAATTAATTTATTTATTGAGAGAGAAACAGAGTGCAAGCGGGGGAGGGGCAGAGGGAGACAGAGAATCCAAAGCAGGCTCCAAGCTGTCGGCATAGAGCCTGACACGGGGCTCGAACTCACAAAAAGCAAGATCATGACCTGAGCCGAAGTCGGACACTTAACAGACTGAGCCACCCTGGCACCCCATTAATAATAATAATTATTATTATTTTCATATATTTTAAACAACATTTGGAAATAACCTTCGTGGCAGAGGTGACAGGCAAGATCCTCAGCCCTGAGCAGGCTGCAGGATTCAGGAATCTTCCCACCCGGACGGGTCCCTCAGAACGAGCCCCCAGCCTCCGCATTGCCAAGAGGAGAAACTGAGCTCATTTGAAGCCCTGAGACTTTCAAGCTGGAGACTGGGACGCCACACGTCAGAGGCCGGTAGGTCCCAATTCCCAGGGACACAGAAAACCCTCAGAAGTGGGCCACAGAGCAGTGACCTCCAGGGAGGTCACGAGAGGGACAACTGGGTCCCCTCAGCCTGCCCAACGGTGGTGGTGCAGCAGCAGCAGGTCCGAAAGCTCCCTGGGGGCAGCTGCCACAGCCAGGGTGGGGGTGGGGAGCCCAGGTGCCAAATCCCTAACAGAAACAGCCTTTCCAGATCTTCCTACGGTGCCAGGTACCAAGCATGAAGTACTCCCCCACTTTAAACGACTTCCCTTGCAGAGCAGCCCCAGAGGGTGCCACTCTCACCCCCATTGTCCAAAGGAAGCTGAGCTCAGAGAGGTTGAGAAACTTGGGCAAGGTCACACAGTTTTTAAGGTGCAAAACTGGGATTTAAAATCAGGACTTTTGGGGTGTGACCCTAGCGCAATGCCCCTGGGGCCCGGGGAGGGGAGATGGAAGGGCTGTGGGGGAGAGGGGGGCAGCTCAGCTCCCGCCACACCGTGGGTCAGGCAGGCCTGCAGCCCAGGCAGCCAGGCCTCACGGATACAACCTCAAGCATCTGTGAGGTGTCCTTCTCTCCGCCTGCTCCGGCCCTGGCCCCTATGCTCACCTGGGCTGATATTGATGTCCGTCTGTGGAAAAGCCTGTGCAGAAAGGAGGGTCAGTGAGGCCGCGGCCCACAACCCCCACCTTTGCATCCTGAGCCCCGAGGAAGCCACCTCCAGGCCTGAGTGGAGGAGAGAAGCCTTTCTGGGAGCTCTTCTGGGCGCAGGCGAGAATTGCTGGGAGCTCCGGACTCACTGGGTAGACCCCAGTCTCCTCCTCCTCCCCTCCCTTCTCTCCTCCCTCCTCCCGGCACTGGCACTGCTGGAGACAGCTCCCAGTGACAGCTTGAAGGCTGCCGGGGTCAGCCCACTCCGGGGAACTAAGAGAAACCCGCAGCCCTGCTTCTGAGCCACTGCGTGGCCTTGGGCATGTGCTCACTTCTGTGAGACTCAGTTTTCTCCTCTGCAAGATGGGATAATAACAGAGTTTGTATCTGGGCCTGTCACAGGAAAGAAAGTATCTTGGATCCCATAGAGGAAATACATACATACCAGAAGATAAAAATGCAAGTTGGAGCCCAGTGCGGAAGGAAGTCGGAAGTCGGAAGTCCACAGCGGGCGGGAGGCTTGCTTCGGTTCAGCTGTCCCTCCACCCCGGCCCTGCAGGCATTAGAACTAGCTGCTTGAGGGGCCTGGGTGGCTGGGCAACCGACTTCCGCTCAGGTCATGATCTCATGCCTCAGGAGTTCGAGCCCTTCACCGGGCTCAGGCTCGTTGCTGTCAGTGGAGAACCCACTTTGGATCCTCTGTCTCACTCTCTTTACCTCTCCCCTGCTTGCGTGCAGTCATTCTCTCAAAACTAAATAAACATTAAAAAAAAAAAAAAAAAAAGAACTAGCTGCTTGCCTAGGAAGACCTAAGTGAGTTAACCTCCTCCCCATCCCTCCACCTTTCAGGGTTTCTTAGGGGTTAAAGGAGGTGCCTGTAGAAGGTTCTTGACACAGAATAAGTGCTCAACAAAGAGAAGCAAAAGTTATCATTCATGCATAGTTCTAGTGTGTGGTTTGCCCGGACTTAAGTGTTTTTTTTACAAAAGCAGAAATGAACTACTGGGACCTCATCAAAATAAAAAGCTTCTGCACAGCGAAGGAAACAATCAGCAAAACTAAAAGGCAACGGACAGAATGGGAGACAATATTTACAAATGAAGTATCAGATAAAGGGTTAGTATCCAATATCTATAAAAAGCGTATCAAACTCAACACCAGAAAATAAATACTCCAGTGAAGAAATGGGCAAAAGACATGACTAGACACTTCTCCAAAGAAGACATCCAGATGGCTAACAGACACATGAAAAAATGCTCAACATCGCTCATCATCAGGGAAATTACAAATCAAAACCACAATGAGATACCACCTCACACCTGTCAGAATGTCTAACAGTAACAACTCAGGCAACAACAGATGTTGGCGAGGATGCGGAGAAAGAGGATCTCTTTTGCATTGTTGGTGGGAATGCAAGCGGGTGCAGCCACTCTGGAAAACAGTATGGAGGTTCCTCAAAAAACTAAAAATAGAACTGCCCTACGACCCAGCAATGGCACTACTAGGCATTTATCCACGGGATACAGGTGTGATGTTTTGAAGGGACACATGCACCCCCGTGTTTATAGCAGCACTATCCACAATAGCCAAAGTATGGAAAGAGCCCAAAAGTCCCTTGATGGATGAATGGATAAAGAAGATGTGGTATATATATAACGGAGTATTACTCAGCAATCAAAAAGAATGAAATCTTGCCATTTGCAACAACATGGATGGAACTAGAGGTATTATGTTAAGCGAAATTAGTCAGAGAAAGACAAATATATGACTTCACTCATATGTGGAATTTAAGATACAAAACAGATGAACATAAGGGAAGGGAAGCAAAAATAATATAAAAACAAGGAGGGGGCCAAAACATAAGAAAGTCTTACAGAGAACCAACTGAGGGCTGCTGGAGGGGTTGTGGGTACAGGGATGGGCTAAATAGGCAAGGGGCATTTATTTAGGAGGACACTTGGGATGGGCACTGGGTGTTATATGTAGGGGATGAATTACTGGATTCTACTCCTGAAATCATTATTGAACTTTATACTAACTTGGATGCAAATTTAAAAAGTGGCTAACAATTATGTTTGTTCACTAAATAGGTCCAATAAATTAATAAATATTTATTTCCTAAAAAAAAATACATGTTAAAAAAATTTTTGTAATGTTTATTTATTTTCGTGATAGAGACAGAGCGTGAGTGGGAAAGGGGCAGAGAGAGAGGGAGACACAGAATCTGAAGCAGCCTCCATCCAGGCTCTGAGCTGTCAGCACAGAGCCTAACGCGGGGCTTGAACTCACGAACTGTGAGATCATCACCTGAGCCTAAGTCAGGCGCTTAACCGACTGAGTCACCCAGGTGCCCCTAAAATAAATGTTTTCACATCCACTGGTGTTTTCACTGGGAATGTCATTGCGTTTAGGAATTAATGTCTCTAAAAACTGGAGTCTTTCACTCCTTCACTTTGTGTATTGTCAGGCAAGTCACTTTGCCCTTCTGAGGCCTCAGCTTCCCCCTTAATAAAATAGGGGACACCAGCAGAACCTACCCCACAAAGATTGAATGAAATTATTTGTTCGTTAAAACTTAGCATAGATGCTGGCAAGTAGTAGATGTTCAATAAATGATAGCAAATGTTGCTAGGATTATCACTGAGCCAGTGCCAGCCCTTTCCTGGCAGGGGACCCTGCATACTCCCCACTCCCCACTCCCCACTTCCTCTCCTGAGATGCTCCATCAGGTACTCTGACACTTTGTGTGGCTGGCACTCACAGGAGGGAGTCAAACCCGTCCCAGTCGCTGGTTTTCTCTCTGGAACACCCTCGGCTGTGCCTGTGAGGCATAACTTCTAACTTAGCTTGTGCCCACGCAGCATGCGTGAGTTGCCCTGCTGGCTCTGGGCCGGGGGGGAGGGGGGCGCGGGGGGCCTGTCAAAGCCTGACTCAGGCTCCGAGCACAGCTTAGGCTCAGTTTCAGCCTACAGCATGCCTCATATCTACCAGTTGCCTCATAACCGGGTGCTGGTGCACATCCCAGCGCAGGCACATGTATTTATTTAGGAATGACATACATTTATTATATAAGTGATGTGTGTGGATTACTTACTGTGCTAATATATCAGATCTTACAGAATACTCTGCCCCCAAATTGAGAATTTTAAAAAAAGTATTTTTATTTTTGAGAGAGAGACAGAGACAGAGAGAGACAGAGATAGAGCATGAGCAGGGGAGGGGAAGAGAGAGCTGGAGAGTGAGAATCCAAAGCAGGTTCCAGGCTCCTAGCTGTCAGCACAGAGCTTGACGTGGGGCTCGAACTCAAGAGCAGTGAGATCATGACCTGAGCCGAAGTCGGACGCTTAACATACTGAGCCACCTAGTCACTCCAACAATTTTTTTTTTTTTTTTAAGATTGATAACAAAACATAAAGTTTGGATAATTTCTCCTTACTCTCCGTCATCGGGTGCACTGCACTTCGGGGCCCCTGCTGTCACGGAAATCAAGCACGTTCAGAGTGCGAACCCACTAGGTGGGGAGGAGGGTGTTCAGACACAGGCCACTGGAAATTCTTTTGAAACATGAAAGATACTGGGGCTCCTGGGTGGCTCAGTCGGTTAACCATCCGACTTCGGCTCAGGTCATGATCTCACAGTCCGTGAGTTCGAGCCCCGCGTCGGGCTCTGTGCTGACAGCTCAGAGCCTGGAGCCTGCTTCAGATTCTGGGTCTCCCTCTCTCTCTGCCCCTCCCCTGCTCATGCTCTCTCTCTCTGTCAAAAATGAACATTAAAACAATTTTTTTTAAAACTTGTATGTATTTAAGGTATGCAATGTGATGACCTGATACACACATACACAGTGAAATGATACTACAGTCAAACTAATTATCATCTCCTCACATAGTTACCTTCTTTTTGGTGATGAGAGCACCTGAAATCTACTCTCTTAGCAAATTTCGGTATTCGGTGCAGTGTTATTTACCTATATGCATCATGCTGTACGTTAGCTCTCTAGACCTACTCATCCTACATTACTATAACTTCAACTTCTGTAAAGAGCCACAGGGCAAGTATTTCAGGCTTTGCAGGCCACGGGGACCCTGTCACAACTACTCACCTGTACCAAAGACTAGGAATGGGCCTGGTCGGATGCCAATAAAACTTCATTTACGAAAATGAGCAGTGGGCTTGTTTGCCAAACAGTAGTTTGCCAACCTCTGCTTTAGACCTCAATATACTGACCAGAAAGTAGGTAATTTCCTTAACAAATACGATCTTTGCTGTCATTTGGAGGTTGTAATAGAGATCTCATCATAACATAGTATATATATTTTGTCTTCCTAAAGCTGTATTTATTGTGTGATGGCATTACTGCCCCATCCCCGCCCCGGCCACTCATACACACATTCACACACACTGTGCTCATGGTGACCTGAGGACTCAGTGAAGATTGTCCCCTCCCCTCCCCTCCCCTGCCCTCCCCTGCCCTCCCCTCGCCTCCCCTCCCCTCCTTCCTTCCTTCCCTCCCTCTTTCCTTCCTATCTACCTACCTACCTATCATCTATCAACCATCTCCTTTAGTTTCTTAGCTTTTATTTATTTAAAAATATTTTTTAGTGTTTATTTTTGAGACAGAGAGAGACAGAGAGAGAGGGGAGAGAGAACAAATGGGGGAGGGGCAGAGAGAGGGAGACACAGAATCCGAAGCAGGCTCCAGGCTCTGAGCTGTCAGCACAGAGTCTGACGTGGGGCTCAAACCTGTGAACTGTGAGATCGTGACCTGAGCTGAAGTCGGACGCTTAACCGACAGAGCCACCCAGGTGCCCCTATTTTTTTTAAAAGATTTTATTTTTAGGTAATCTCTACACCCACGGTGGGGTCAAACCTACAACTCCAAGATCAAGAGTTGCATGCTCTACCTACTGAGCCAGCCAGGCACCCCAATTCCTGAGTTATTTTAAATGGTCTTTTTGAACAGGAAAAAGGGCAGGTACCCCACTGGCAGTAGAAGACAGGTCACCCAGAAAGGAAAGGAATCCTTTTCTTCATTCCCCTGCAGTGATCCCAGCTTTCTAGAAAAAAATCCCCTATCAGTGCTCCAAATAGACCTTCCTGGCGCCCCGGGACTCATCATGTCTGAGCAGGGCTGGCACAGGTCACAGCACATGTCAAGTCCCAGGGGGTGGGCTGAAATCCTAAGAGGCTCTGGGTCCCAAGAACAGAGAGGACTCAAGGACCGGGGGTGGGAAAACAGACTCGGCTTCTAAACTTCACAGCACTGCTCCTGCCCTACCTCCTCCCCTTGAACTTGGGTCCCCAGGCCCCAAAGAGGGTGTGTAGGTGGCCCATGAATCTCCTTTCCCACCTTCTCGCTGAGGAGGAGGAAGATGCTAACGAAAACAAATGGGGAGCCCCGGCCAGGGCACCTGGGGCTCAAGTTTTATAGAAACCAAGTCATTCCTTCACCTTCCAACACATTTCCCTCATCCCTGACAAACTCTCTCCTCGGAGACGTGGACGGCTCTGACATCCGTCCTACAACCGTCCCCTCCGGTCAACCAGCAAACGTCGTCTGACGCATGCCTCCTGGGAAGAGCCAGCACGCACCGCATGCTTAGGCTGTGCGAGCATCGTCCAGGCAGATCCTCGCATGAGCCCTACTGGGGGGGAACTGTCACCCTATTTCAGACAGGACAGCTGGTGGTGCCCGTAGGCCACACACCCGGCTGATCACATGCCCCTCATTCTCTCTGCCTGAGGATTTCTTGGTGCTACTGAAGCTTTCTGAGCCCACACGGGACCGTCCTAAAGTGCCAAACGTTTAAGGTCTCCAGCGACAACCCTCGGGCCCTGAGGGATGAGGGTCAGTAGTTAACTATTCCAGTTTCCCTATCGCGATTGTTCTCAAGTGTGTTCTGTGGGGTCCCCAGCATGACTGAGCCCCAGCTGCCCGCAGTGCCGGTCGATGCAGCCTTCATCAGCTTTTCTCCTCTTACTCTTCCACTTAGGCTTCCGGGGCGGTCACCACCCCAGCGCCCAAGCTGCATCCAAGCCCTTGCTTCGAGGTCTGCCTTTGAGGTGATCTCAACTAAGACAATGAGGAGACCGAAGCCCAGAGAAGTCGTGAGGCTTGTAGGACATGTGGCTAGGGAATGGTGGGCCCACGATTTGAACCGTGGCTTCTATGGCTCCAAAGCCCAGGGGCCCGAACACGGTTATCACCTCATCTCTAGTGCCGAACGCCTGCTGTGTACCCACCTTCCCTCACTCCCTGTTTCTCTCATGCTTTTACCCTCTTCTGGACAACCATGGGAAGAAAGCCATTTCACTTCATTTCTCCAATGCATTTTTAAAATGTTTATTTATTTATTTTGAGAAAGAGACGTAGACAACGAGCAGGGGAGGGGCAGAGAGAGAGAGAGAGAGAGAGAGAGAGAGGGCACGGAGTCTGACACAGGGCTCACACCCATAAACCGTGAAATCCTGACCTGAGCCGAAACCAAGAGTCAGACATTTAACCGACTGAGCCACCCAGGCGCCCCAAGGAAGTCATTTAATAGAGAAGGAAAGTGCTCTTTTTTCCTCCTAAGAAACTTAACCTAGCCCTCCTGCCTTTTGTCCTTGACCTCCAGGCCATACCAGTGCTCTGAATTGCTGGGATGGTTTGTTACACAGCAGTAGTAACCAAAACACCCTCGCACGCTTTATGCCCCGTGTTCATGAAGAAAGAGAACTCAAATGCATGGCACAAATAAATAATCTTTAATTTCAATAAATAGCTCCCCATTATGCCAGACAATAGGCTGTGGGAAAGATACAGAAGCATCCAACGGGGAGAGATCTAGCCTAACTACACTAACTCCTTAGCATGAGAAAAATGACTTTGGTTCACACACAAATACAGAGAGATCCTCAGAGTATGACAAGGAAGAAGTCATCTTGGATGGGGGTGCGGTGGCCATTTTAATCCACGTAACTGTCCTTTGCAGGTCTTCTGTGTGTCACTGTTACCAGGATTCGGTCAAAGAAGGTTACTTTTGCTCTATCATATTCTATTTACTTGACATACGCACATGCTGTTACTGAAGGTGGGGTCTTGACAGACGGGAGGACACTGGGTGAAATTTCACAGGGAGAGGCAGAGAGAAGGGAGAGCTCAGGACAGAGGTGCTCACCAAGAGGACACATGGGGACACACACACACGTTCACCTGTGAGGGCACCCACGTGAGAACATCCACACACGTACCCACAGGGGGTCCCCAGGAATAAGCTAACACAAGGACAAATTCAGTTAAGCCAGGGAAGTTTCTTACACTGGAATATTTTTTGTTGCCATTTGTTTTCTCCAAATAGTCTAATCTATCACGTCCACTAAAGAGAAGGCAAAGTACTTACACTTTGGGGGAAAGGTATCAGGTTGGAAGAACCCCAGGGATCAGCGGCCTGCTCAGAAATCACCCAGTCAGCGAGTGTGCATTTTGGACATGGGGGTCGGGCCTCCCACACAGTGGCCATGCTCTTGCAGAATTTCGTCTCAAAGGAGGCTGGCGCCCTTGAGGAGGCCCTTTCTCTGGCCTGAGGGTTGAAAGTGCATTTTGAGGCAGGGGTATCAACAGGAACAAACACTGCCAATGAGTCTCACGGCAGAGCCCAGTCAGCTTGTGACATATAGATGGGGTTTCCAGAAAGTTCTCAGGCCTTGCTCATTGAGGGCAGCCATTTTGTGTTCAGTAGTCAGCTTCCTCTCTGTTCTGAGAGGATTTAGGGTGTGGGTGTGTGTGTGTGTGTGTGTGTGTGTGTGTGTGTGTTGTGAGTGTATAAGTGTGGATGTAACAGGCATGTGACATTTTTTTTTCTGTTTTATTTTTTTTTTTTTTTTTTTTTTTTTTTTTTTAAACAAACGAAAGCTGCTTTTCCCGCAGCCCTCAGGTCACCTCCAGCGAGGCAGGGGACACACGGTCACACTCAGCCCGGGACCTCAGGCTGTGCCACTGCTCCACGGCAGTGCGGTGAGTGTTGAGCATCCGTCGCCAGTGGTTGGACTCGGAGGGGCCCGAAGAATACTGGCCGATGACAATTCTTCCGATGAAGTCGTTGCTGCTCTTCATGTTGTGGCCGAACACTGGGGAGCCAGAGGGGCGGGGGTGGCAGGGGGGAGGTTGCGAGGAAGGAGGAGAACGGAACAAGGGGGCAAGAACAAGACACAGGTCGTTAGTCTACACGGTCCTCCGCTGCAGACACGGGCTCCTGCTTTCGGGCACCGTCTGTTTCTCTTATCGGTGACAACTCCCCACGTCCCTCATCTCCTCTTCTCATGGTCCCTTCACTCCCACGGCACCAGGTGGCCCTCACCACACCAGGCATGTTCCCGCCACTCAGCCTTTGTCGTGGCTCCACCAGACAGCCGCATACCCTCCAACGTGCAGCTTCAAACTTACGGCCGTCGCCCCACCCCACCGTCTGCAGAGCACTACGGCTGGGGACTTCTAGCGGGACAGTCAGCCATCACTGGAGGCTGGCCGCGGAGTTAACCCGGGGCTTCTCATTCGTGGCATTGCTGACATTTGGGGTCGGGTAATTCTTTGTCATGGGGGCTGTCCTGTGCCCAGCAGGATGGTTAGCAGCGCCTCAGGCCTCTACACACTACATGCCAGGAGCTGTCACAACCCAACGTGTCTCCAGGCGGGGCCAATGTCCCCTGGGGGGCCAGTTCATGCTGGATGAACCACTGCGGGCCACGGGGCCAGACACTCTGGGCGATCATTTGACAGCTCTAGGACCCTGGGACAAATGCAGACTGAGACTCGGTTTCCTCCTAGATGAGACAGGAACCTTTTCTTTTTTTTTTTTTGGTAAAGAATTTTTTAATGTTTATTTATTTATTTCGAAAGTGAGAAAGGGAGTGAGCAGGAGGGAGGGGCAGAGAGAGGGAGAAAGAGAATCCCAAGCAGGCTCTACGCTCTTAGCACAGAGCCCGACCTGGGGCTCAAACTCACGAAGTGTGAGATCTTGACCTGAGCCAAAATCACGAGTCGGACGCTTAACCACCTGGGCTGCCCAGGTGCCCCGCAACAGTAATCGTGATAGTACCTGAACTCACAAGTCACTGTGAGGTTTCAGTGAGATAATGTGTGGAATGCTCTCAGCACACAGTACCTAGATAAGCACTTGATGAATGTTATCCTGCTATTTTGATCCCAGATTTCTGTCTGTAGACCTTTAAAAAAAATTTTTTTTTAATGTTTATTTATTTTTGAGATAGAGAGAGACACAGCATGAGTGGGAGAGGGGCAGAGAGACAGGGAATCCGAAGCAGACTCCAGGCTCTGAGCTGTCAGCACAGAGCCAGACGTGGGGCTTGAACTCATCAACCACGAGACCACTACCTGAGCCGAAGTTGCACGCTCAACTGACTGAGCCACCCAGGCGCCCCTGTCTGTGGACCTTTTATAAAAGAGATTTTATGTTTCCTCTGTTCCAGGCCATGAAGGCAAGTTTCCTGAGAGAAACGGCCATGGCAATGTCTTCTACCCCTTGTTGTAATGTGTGTCTCTTTGGAAGGCTTCCCTGTTAATTCTAATGCAAGCTTAATTTGTGTCTTTCAAGCCTAATGAGATAGTTAGCTTGATTTATCTTCTCGGCCAAGTTCCGCCTAATTCTTTATCTGCGTGTGGGTAGTCCGGGCATGCCATCTCGCTAACGGGAAAGCAGGCTGTGTCTGTGTTATAAATGAAGGACTGCAGAATGGGAAATATCACAGATTCACCCAGCATGAGCCGAGCAAAAGCGGGCTGGATCCCAGGAGGGATGCCGATTATCAAATAAACCAGCTAAAATATGCAGCCAAAAACAGAACTTGAATGCTAATGAGCCTCTGTTCTCCCCTGTGAGGTTCATACCAAGAATTCTAAATGATGAAAATTGGGGAGGGGGGGAATGGGAAGAAAAAAAGAAAAGTGGAAAAACAAAACCCCAAAACCCCATCCATTGTCTAAACACCAAAAAGGCCCAGGATGAACGAGGCTAGCCTGTACCAATCAGGTCTAGCACCAGTCAAGTGTCCAGCACCTGTCAGTAACGTGGACGAAAATTGGACCACGTATATTTTTTGTAACTTGGTAAAGTGTTCAGTATGCGTGGGTAATCTTGTTTACGTGAAGATCCCTTACAGAAGGGAGAAATCAGGACTGGAATCTTTGCTTAATAAGACATTACTAAGGAGTTCTCTGATGCATTTATGCTTTTTTTTTTTTTTTGAAAAGGTAACACTCAGGATTGTTTTGAACCATGCTTCGTGGGCAGTGTAAGGTTTGATCTCACCAAACAAAAACAAGTTACCAGAGTGCCCTTCTCTGTGGGCCTTGGTAAAGCAAGATAACTACCATGAGGCCACTCCAGGCATTCCTTGCGGGCAGAATGTTCTACCTTCCTCTGCCTCTCCAAAGCTCAAGAAGGAAAATGCAGATACACCCTAGTAAATGGAATGTAGGTTTTCCTTGGGAAAGGGGTTTTAATAAAGAAAGGAAATCTCAAACACTCCCATACACTGTTGGTGAAAGAGGAAGTTGGTTCAACTTTTGGGAGAGGTTCACAGTATCTACTCAAAATAAAAATGTTGTAACTTGTGATCCAGCAGTTCTATTTCTACGAATTTATCTCATAGATTTATCTGCACAGACAGACAAAGATATACATACAAGGGTATATTCTGGATATTAGATATTGGATAATGTCTGGATATCAGAGCCTTTAAGCCAAATCTGGCCTAATACCTGTTTTTGTAAATAAAATTTTTATTTATTTTTTTGAGAGAGCGAGCATGTGCCAGTGCATGCAAGCAGGGGAGGGGCAGAGGGAGAGAGAGAATCTTAGGCAGGCTCCACACCCTGCAAGGAACCCGATGCAGGGCTTGATCTCATGACTGTGAGATCCTGACCTGCATGAAATCAAGAGTCAGACACTAAACCGACTGAGTCAGCAGGTGCCCCTGTAAATAAAGTTTTATCGGAACCCAGTCAAATCCATTTGTTTACATAATGTCTGTGGCTGCCATTACACTACAGTAGCAGAGCTGAGGACCTGCAAAAAAGATTGTGTGGCCCAGAAAGCTGAAAGTAGTTTGTCTCATGCCCTTTCTGGAAAAGTTTGCTGACTCTTGCTCTAGAGCATTGTAAGAATGGAAAATGGAGGGGCATCTGGGTGGCTCAGTCGGTTGAGCATCAGACTCTCGATTTCGGCCCAGGTTGGGATCCTAGGGTCGTGGGATCACGCCCCATGTTGGGCTCTGTGCTGAGCATGGAGCCTGCTTGGAATTCATTCATTCATTCATTCACTCATTCATTCATTCTCTCTCCCTCCCACCCCCCATCCCCTGCTCCCGCACTCTCTCTAAAATAAAATAAATAAATACATTTTAAAAAGAATGAAAAATGCAAATAATCAAAATGTCCATGAAGAAACGTAGCTGAGGCTGTGGTCCTCTGTCCACCCCCTCGGCCCACCCTAGAGGCCACCCAAAGCCTCTGTGGGTCGTGTCCTACCTCAAGCACCCAGAGCCCTCTGCCTGGGCCATGCCAGTCTGTGCTAACTATGATTTCTTGTGGAATACTTGGGCCACTCAACAGCAGGGGCTGGAGACTAGGGTCAGCCAGCCACTGGGATGTCTATGTGACTGATCCCCTAATCAGTATCCCAGACATCAAGGCTTGAGTGAAATTCTCTGGTTGACAACCCTCCAAGTGTGTTTCCACTTAACTGGGACAATTAAGTGCTGTCCTTACAACTCCACTGGGAGAGGGCGACTGGAAACTCTGGTCTGGTCTCTCCTGCACTCTGCCCTGTGTGCCTCTTTCCTTTGCTGACTTGAGTCTGTTTCCTTTTTCTGTAATAAACCATAACCGTGAGTATAATAGCTTTTCTAGGGCCACCTCAGTGGCTCAGTAGTCCAAGCATCCGACTTCGGCTCAGGTCATGATCTCATGAGTTCGAGCCCCACATCGGGCTCACTGTTGCCAGCACAGCCCGCTTCAGATCTTCTGTTTCCCTCCCTCTCTGCCCCTTCCCCGCTCACACTCTTTCTCTCTCAAAAATAAATAAACATAAAAAAATAATGGTAATAGCTTTTCTAAGTTGGTGAATGCTTCCAGCCAATCACTTCATGGTCTTAGGGACCTTCCAGGCTGCAGTTATCCACTTACCAAATGTCCCGATTGGCGTGCCTCCCTTTTCTGCCTCACTTCCTCACTTTCCTGTCAATACTTCCTGGGATCACCTCCTTAGTAGTTTACCTGAACCCAAGTCATTGTCTTCGGATCAGCTTTGGGAGGCATCCAGAGTAGGATTGGAGGAGACTAATTAAATCATTCCTGATGTAATAATGCCATGGAAACCAATGTCACTGTTAAAAATGAGATAGACCTATATATATATGAGATGGAAAAATCTCCAAGGCATATTGCTAGGAGACAAAAGAAGATGCAAAATAGTATACATAAACACACTCTTTTTTTGTTAAAAAAGTGTTAATATATAGAATAGAAAACAATCTGGAGGAATTTCACCAAACTGTTGAGAGTGGCTCTCTCTAGAGAGGGAAAACAGGGAACTTTTTGCCTTCTGTATTATATAAGTATGTACAGTTTGCACTTCTTCCAAGTACATATTGCTTTGGAAAGAAAACAAGAGAAAAACAAGTTGCCATTAGAGAATCCACATCTAAATCGCCAGAAGGGGAAGAAGACTAAAAGGAAGTCTAATATCCTACGCTCCTTATCCCACTTTGCAAAGTAACTTGGCTCCGTGAATCATTTGGCCCTCGAAAGGCAGGCGCTCCTCAGTGATTCAGCCTTTCTGACGGGGAAACAGTAGCTGCCGTGACCATCTGAGTTAACTGGCAGGCTTCAGCACTCGCACACCATTGGGTAAAGTTATGGCAATCTTAACAGTCTTTTAGAAATCGAACATTTAAAATGCAAATGACAGTAAGCCAGAGTGGAATAAAACTAATGACTTCGATTATAAAAAAGTGGCCTGGGAGAGTATCAAGATTTGCTACCAATGTAAATTCTAGGGAGCGTGTTGTTGGAGAAACGGGGACTTAAGACCAGATACACGTAGAATCCAGAAAGGGGCCCAGAGACAGTGGGCTGGATACCCCAACCCCTCCATTTTACAGATAAGGAAACCAAGTCACTGAGCTCGTTGTGACAAAACTTGAATATTTGCAGCAAATACCCCGTGAAGGGAGCCAGTTCTTCATAACTAGATCCCTACTTTCTTCCTCTTTAGGAATAATCACAATTGGCAATGTTGTTGTAAGGCATCCCCAAATATTCCTACTGGTTGTTCTGGGGACTCATTCTACTACAGTCACTAGTATTAGTGGACGATGTACCCTAGTCATCTGAAAGCAACTTTCCAATGACCTGCACGGTGGTAGCACAAAGGCATCACAATAGTCAGAACAGATTCCAAGCCCGTGCGTCAAACCCATAGAGAGGGCTCCTCACATATTCTCTAAGAATCTACTTCCTCTTCGTGGATTTAGACATACTCCGAATAAGCTTGGTCATCTGATTTCCCGATGTGCAGTAATTTAAATTAATTTAGTGGATTGGACTAGCAGACAGATACAAGAACTTTAAAAAGTACAGCAGAGGGGCACCTGGGTGGCTCAGTCAGTTAAGCGACCGCCCCTAGACACGGCCTCAGGTTGTGGTCTCGCAGTCGTGAGATTGAGCCCGGCATTGGGCTCTGCACTGAGCATGGAACTTGCTTGGGATTCTCTCTCTGTGCTCTCTGCCCCTCCCCCACTCGCTCACACACACTCTGTCCCAAAATAAACAAATAAACATTTAAAAAAAAAAGTACAGGAGGGGCACCTGGGTGGCTCAGCCTTGGTTAAGAGCCTGGGTGGCTCTTGGTTTTGGATCAGGTCATGGTTTCGTGAGTTCGAGCTCTGCGCTGGGCTCTGCTTGGGATTCTTTTTCTCTCTCTCTCTGCCCCTTCCCCATTCACACTGTGTTTCTCAAATAAATACACAAACTTAAAAAAAAAGTTATAAAAAAAAAAGGTACAGGAGAAGGGGGCCACTTGGTAAAGGGGCAAACAACCCTGTACGCCTTCATCCAGCCAAGGGATATTCACTTTGTAACCATTTATTTTTACAGCTATGACTCCGAATCAGTCAGAAAGTTCAGTTTTCCAGTTAGCGGGTCAAAGAAAGTATGAAAAGTTTTCTATCAAGCACAGTTAAAATTTTAAAGCCTTTTTTAAAGTCAAAGGGGAGAGGGTCCAGTCAGTGGAAGATTTACTCACACAAAACCCCTTCAGTGCCCTTTTCCCCCATGGTTATAGAGTAGAGCCACCACCTTGCCCAGCAACATGCTGCCACCTGTCAGTCACACTGTGTTCTCTCCCTAGCCTTGACAAATCTCAAGCACCCTGATGCTTCTGTCTCTGGGGACGGTCCTCTGTGCAGACAGATGAGCCACCAAAGTCCAGTTCCATCCTCAGACAGGGCTTGGGTACACCTGGCACGTTCCACATCCTAGAATTTTAGGCTCAACTTATCTCTAAAGAATTATCAACAAATCTGTCTGCCTCTGTGGCACCACTCACCATGGCAATTCAGGCGAGGGAAAGAACTCTGGCAAAGCCAAAGCATGATGAGAGGCACCCACTGGGCTCAAGGACCAGGCTTCGAAGGAGCATGGAGAGTAACGCCCCTTTATTAAGCACCTACCATACGCATGGTCCAGGGCTAAGCACATCATGTGGATTAACTTGTGAAATCTCCTATCACCCCTCTAGAGTGAGGCTTCTCACCCTTACCACTAGTGACATTTGGGACCAGATCTTTCTGTCTTGTGGGGCTGTTCTGAGCATTGCGGGATGCTCAGAAGCACCTCTGAGCACTGGATGCCATTAGCAAGCAGTCCCCTCCCCAGTTGTGACAACCCAAAGTTATCTCCAGACACTGTCACACATCCCCCAGCAGCAGCATCCAACCCTTCTCCATTGAGAACCACGGCTCTGAGGCAGTTGCTATCACTGGCCCACTTTACAGCTGGGGAGACTGAGGTGCAGGGAGGTGCAGGGAGATCGCCCACCGCTCCAGTCAAAATCTGGGTGCCCTGAGTGAGTCAGGAGCAAGCTAAGGCTTTCACATGTTGATATTTGCTGTGAAAATGAAGCTGTTCTACCCCCCCAAGAGCTAAACTCTTTGGGTTGTTAACTGAGTTTGCCAAGGCAGCCGGTCTGGAAGGGAAGCTGGATGACTTAGCGTGTGGGTGTCATAAACACTGCAAATTAAAAGGAAAAAAAAAAATCTCAACAGCTCCCCATTTTGCATGTATGGTTCCCAAGGTGATACCCCATGTGCAGCCTCAAGGCTGACAGCACAGTGCAGGGGTGCTCTCAGGTCACGGTCAGAGCCCCACCTCGTCACAGACCCTGTAGTCCACCTGTTGGGTGCTGAGTTGAGCTGTTCCCCCACTTCTGGAAAAAAAAAAAATGCGTGAAGCCAGCAAAACCCATTCTGGGCTGTTTTCCAGTCCTCCCTAATTCCTCAGCACGGAGGGATCCCCAGACTTTGTCTAGATGTTCAAGAGTTACCTCAACCCTCAGAGAAGCCCCAAAGCAGTCACCCTGGCCCTGTTTCCTCCTGTCTCTCCTCCCCACTGGCCAGCTCTGACGCACCCCAACAAAGATGGTGCCCATTCTCTTGTCAACCTTTGCAAAACTTCCTCAAACTATAGCACTCCCTTTTGTTTCTTTTTCTCTCTGAATGTTTCAGATGTTTCTTCAAAACTAGGTAAATCATATCCCTTCCCTGGGCCTCAGTTTTCCCATTTTTACAATGGGTATGTCTATTTAGGTTTTAAGACCCTTTTCAACTGTAACATTCCTTTGGTTCTAAGAAGTTTCATCCATGACTTAAGGGTGAGGTTTCATTTTGTGATTCATAGCAGCTATTCAAACAGCACGTTCTTCTCCATGTTTTTCCTTCCGACAGTCACAAGGACAATTTAGATAACAATGTTATTGTAATTAAAAATCAGCAATACCAAATCCTGAGTCCTGTAGCTAGGCACTGAGAAAAGTAGTTTATATACATTTTTTGACTCAATCCCCACCACAATCCTATCAGAGAAGGTACTGTTTATATCCCCATTTTGCAGACAGAGAATTAGAGGCTCAGAGGGGTTAGGAGGTTGAGCGCCCAAGGTCACAGAGCCTGCCTGTGGCAAAAAGGACGGACATTCAGAGCTCAGCATCACTTCTTCTCTTAGAAGGAAAAGTCTCACCCATTCCCCCTTCCACGGACCCTGATATATGACAACAAGATTGGGAGTAGAAATATTTTGCATGTGAATGTGTTTGTAGGGGAGTTAGGCCCTCCAGCTGGTGTGTGAGGAGCCATGTTGGAGACCTTCCCATCATCTCTCTGGGCTTCAGCAGGTCTGCCTCCAGCATCTGAATGGCTACTTCTTTAGGGAGGCAGCAGACAAGGAAGTTGTCTTATGTCTACCGACTATCGATTCGAAAAACAGTGCATATGGTGTGTCAGCCCCCGTTCTATGGATTTGTGATGACACTAAATGATTTCATCCCCGCAACGCTATTTACAAGGTGAGTACTATTATTGTCTCCTCGGGCCCACACACTACCGTCATGGCCTGCTTTCCTGAGGATGCGCTAGAGAGAGCCCTGAGCGTGCGGTGGGCATGTTACCTTGACTCCTTGGACTTGCCTTCAGACCTCTCACCCCACTGAAAGTGCAAGGACCAGGGGCACCTGGGTGGCTCAGTCGGTTGAGCATCCGACTTCGGCTCCGAGTCTTGCAGTTCGTGAGTTTGAGCCCCGTGTCGGGCTCTGTGCTGACAGCTTAGAGCCTGGAGCTGGCTTTGGATTCTGTGTCTCCCCCGACTTTCTCTGCCCCTCCCCCACTCATGCTCTGTTTTTCTCTCTCTCAAAAAGAAATAAACATTAAAAAAAATAAAAAAAAAAAGCACAAGCCCCAGGGTGGAAGTCCCTTTTGGCCAGGTCTACAGGATATATACAAGCTTAACGAGTTGTTCAATTCCTTTCATGCAGTGGTTCTCAGCTGGGCCTGTTCTGTTGCCCAAATTTGGCAAAGTTAGGAGACATCTGGCCTGTCACAACCAGAGGGGGAATACAGCTCAACACCCTACTGTACTCAGGACAGCCTCACAACAAAGGATCATCTGGCCCCAAACGCCCGCAAGCACTGAGAATGAGCAACCCTGCCTTAAGGGAAAAGCATGTGGCCTGGGGTTTCCCTTCATTAATCCGCAAACCTGGGAGTGGAGGAAGAGGCTCTGAGAACTGTCACTGTGGCCTTGGAATTAGGTCTTTTCCACCTTCCTCAAGACATAGGACTCAAGACTGAAATTCCCTTTGAAATTCCTTTGGACCACAGCTGGTCCACTTTTTCACTCCTCTGTGCGGAAACTGAGCCATGTGGAGCCTGCGTTTATAAAGATGGCATATGGGTGGAAGAATCACTTTCAGTTCTGCGTGTGAATCACACCGTCTAGGAGGAAGCATTTAAAGGTGTGACTATAATATAATGTGCTTGTTTTTTACACGAACAACCACAATGTATGTATCTGAAAGAGGATCATCTTTGTACACTTGTTTCTGAGCTGCTGGCATCCCTCTGGGGGAAATGTTCGCTACAAACTGGCTTCAGAGCTATTTGCAAAACACCTGCTGAACCTCCAAGGGGGTAATTAATCGAATCTTCCCCTCCCAGTCTTCAGAAATAATTGAGAAACAATTGAGAAAATAAAGGAGAAATATGGCAGACATGTGAGTCACTTGGAAGGCTTTGAAAAAGCCTAGTGCCCAGAAACTCAGTCCAAGAGATTCTGTTGATTGGTTTGGGGTCAGGGGCTAGATTCCAGGGTTTTTCAAATGCTCCCCTGGCGATTCTCATGGGGCCGGGTTAGATACACTGTGTTAGATGCAGAACAAAACAGTGGTTGGATTGGTAGTTCAGCTGGACCGTGGGAGGAGGCCTGGCCCTATTAGTTGTTCTGGAATTAAACTTCTCTGACCAAAACCAGTGGAGGCCTTGGCCCTGCAGGGCCAAGCCTGAACAGCAGGTGCCCTGAAGGAGCTACAGAGAATCCCACCCCTCCCCGCCCATGGTAGGCAGGTAGGTCCCAGCGAGAGGAGGGCTGGGACCCACCTTAATCCCATCCAGCAGAAGGCTGTGGACCTCCAGAGGAAAACTGTTCCCAGTCAGGTAAGTCAACTCTTCCCTGGGAGGAGTGGATACAAAATAACAGAGAATAAATCAAATAATAAGATGAATGAAAGAGAGCCCAGAGGTGTTACATCAGGGGAAGGGTAGGCAGACTTTTTCCATAAAGAGCCAGACAGTAAATATTTTAGGCTTCAAGGGCCAACTGTAGTCTCTGTTGCAACTACCCCACCATTGCAGCAGAAAGCAGCCACAGGGGCGCCTGGGTGGCTCAGCTGGTTACGTGTCCAACTCTTGATTTTGGCTCAGGTCACGGTCTCACAGTTCATGAGATCGAGCCCCACGCTGGACCCTGGGCTGCCAGCACAGAGCCTGCTTAGGATTCTCTCTCTTCCTCTCTCTGCCCCTCCCCTACTCTCTCTCTCTCTCTCTGTAAACAAACATTAAAAGAAAGGAGTCACAGACAATATGTAAATGAATGCACACGAAGTGACATAATAAAACATACATATTTGGTCTCTGCCGCCACTTCCTGACACAGAGCTCCTAAAACCCTTGTAATTTCCAAGTGAAACGGATGATAGGAGCATCTTTGATTATAATATTTGGTCTTAGTCCCTGGTTCACGACACAAGAGCTTCTAAGACCCATGGAATCTTCAACTGGTGAGTGTCTTCTTGTATACTAATGATATGGCTGAGGTCTCCAGATGGTTTCAGGATGGGATCTAGCTGCCAGAAAGCCCAAGGCATGATTAGAAGGTTGGACCTTTCAGCCCATCCCAACCGCCCAACCTCTGGAGAGAGGAAAGGGGCAGAAGACTCACTTAATCACCAATGGCCAGTGATTTCTTCATAAGTCACGCCTGTGTAACGATTTTCTGTATGTCAAGCTTCAGCAAAAAGTCAACTTTAAACAACAAATGAATGGGAACTAAAGTTTGCCACTGGTCTCGAAAGGCATGGAAACAACATGAATTGAGAGATACACAGAGAGATGGTTAGACGTGTGACAAAGCAAACAGCAAAATAGTCATTGTAAAATCTAGGTGATGGGGATACAGGTGTTGACTGAATAATTCTTCCAATATTTTCTTAAAGGGTCTCAATAAAATGTTGAGACAGTAAAAGACAAACACACAAACTCAACCGTTTTACTTTCATAGCCGTTAACTTGCTTCTTTCTGCCCCAGAAATCTGTTTCCGGGTCTGTGCGGCTACTCTGTTCACAGGCTGGTCACAGGAGGGAAAAAGGCCACAGTCCCCGGAGAGAGGCCGAGGAGCTCCCGGTGGGTCCCGCCAGGTTATCCCAGTGACCACAACAACCAGACCACACATGGCCAGAAACACCATCCTGGGCCTGAACAGAAGGGTCCAGCACCCTGATGTGCTGTCTAATCACAACAGCAAATGAAAGATTCAAGTCTACTTTTGACCCATGAGCATGCTGGATCCTGTTCAAGGCGCATCCCTGCCTTAAATGCCTTTCCCCTTCCACAGGAAAAGCTCATGACAGATGTTCCATGCCACGAGACTCCCAAGAAATGCAAATTAAAATCACGTCCACATATTTTATTTAAAAAAACAAAACAAAACACTGGGGCGCCTGGGTGGCTCAGTCGGTTAAGCGGCCGACTTCACGATCTCTCGGTCTGTGAGTTCGAGCCCCACGTTGGGCTCTGTGCTGACAGCTCAGAGCCTGGAGCCTGCTTCAGATTCTGTGTCTTCCTCTCTCTCTGACCCTCCCCTGTTCATGCTCTGTCTCTCCCTGTCTCAAAAATAAATAAAACGTTAAAAAAAGAAAAATTAAAAAAAAACAAACAAAACACTTATGGGGCTCCTGGGTGGCTCAGTCAGTTAAGCATCCGACTCTTAGTTTCAGCTCAGGTCACAATCTCCCGGTTCATGAGTTTGAGTCCCATGTCTGGCTCTGCACTGACAGTAGACAGCCTGCTTGGGATTGTCTCTCTCTCCCTCTCTCTCTGCCCCTCCCTCGATTGTGCTCTCTCTCTCTCTCTCAAAACAAATAAATAAACTTAAAAAATAAAGAAGTCACTAAAACTAAAAAAATAAATAAGATAAAATTAAAAATTAAAAAAAAATTCTCTTCGGTTTTATTTACTAAAGTATTATTTTCACAGAATAAAATCCATCCATTTTAAGAACACAATTGGATGTATATTGATTATTGTATACGAACACGTAACTACCACTATAATCAAGATACATAGTTCTCTCTCTCCAACAAAGTTCCTTCTTTTCCCTTTCCCTTCCATCCTTTTCCCTGACCCAAGTGGGCTAAGTTTTGCTTACGCCAGAATTTCATAAAAATGGAATCACACAGTATATAGTCATTTGCATTATACCATAATGTTTTTGGGATTCATCCATGTGTATGTGTATTAGTATCTTTTCCTTTTTTATTGCTGGGTAGTAGTCTAATGTATGATGTATCATAATTGGTTTATCCATCCACAAGTTGATGGACATTTGGGTTGTTTCCAGGTTTTTGGCTGTTAACAAATAATGCCATTAGGAACATCTGTGTGCATGACTTTTTGTGGATGTATGTTTTCGTTTCTCTTCCACTCCTAGTGGAATGCTGGTCTGTATGGTAAATGTGTATTTAACTTTAGAAGGCCATGCATACTGTTTTCCAAAGTGGTTACAGCATCTTGCATTCCCACCGGAAATGCAGGAAAGTTCTAGTTGCCCCACATCCTCGCCAACCCTTGGTATTTTCAGCCCTTATTTTTAAATTAAAAAAAAAAAAATTATTTATTTTTGGGACAGTGTAAGTGGGGGAGGGAAAGAGAGGAGGACAGAGGATCCAAAGCAGGCTCTGTGCTGACAGGCTGACAGCAGTGAGCCCGATGTGGGGCTCAAACCCACGAACTGCGAGATCATGACCTGAGCAGAAGACGGAGGGACACTCAACCAACGGAGCCACCCAGGCGCCCCAGTATTTTCGGCATTAGCTGTGCTAGTGGATGTGCAGTGGATCTTACGGTGGTTTTACTTTGCATTTCTGATGACTAAGGAGGTAGAGCATCTTTTCTGGTGGTGCTTTCCCCTTCCTGTGTCTTCTTGCGAAGGGCGTCTGTTCAAACCTTGGCCCGCTTTTTACTGAATTGTGGACTGTTGTCTTGTTACTGAGCTACTAGAATTCTTTATGTATTCTGGATACAGGTTCTTTATTGGTTATGTTTTGCAAAAAATTCCTTTTTTTTAAATTTATTTTTGAGAGAGAGGAGACAGAGCGAGTGGGGAAGGGGCAGAGAGAGAGGCAGACACAGAATCCGAAGCAGGCTCCAGGCTCAGAACTGTCAGCACAGAGCCCGACGCGGGGCTCGAACCCACAAACCGCGAGATCATGACCTGAGCTGAAGCCGGATGCTGTACGGACTGAGCCACCCAGGTGCCCCCAAAAAATTCCTCGAGGTGTGCCTTGCTCTTTTGTTTTCTTAACTCTTTCAAAGAGCAAAAGTTTTAAACCTTGATTAAGTCCATGTATCCCTTTTTCACACAGTTCACTTCAAAATAAAATAATTGCACACCCTGGGTTCTGGAAGCCAGCAACCAGTGTGGAATTGCTTTGCCGAGGGCAACTAAGAAATGAAAAATTAATCTGAGGCAGATCGGGGTGGGGGGGCGGGGAGGGTGGTGCTGATTGCCTGTGATTATTTTTCTGTACTTTTCCATATATTTGAATTATTATATAATATATATTAAAAATCAAAATGCTTTTTAAAGGTAAAAAAAAAAAATCACCTCGTAGCTGTTCAGCACTTCAGAATCTTCAAAACTTGTTTATTTCAGCCTTACAAGAATCCTTTTTTGGGCAGCCAGGAGTTGGGGCCTCCCTGGGCCACAAAGGTGCAAAAATATTTGCCAAAACCATCTGTTTCGTTTGCAAGGAGACAGAAAAGAATAAAACTGTGCCAC
Organism: Panthera uncia; assembly: GCF_023721935.1. Classification (NCBI taxonomy): domain Eukaryota; kingdom Metazoa; phylum Chordata; class Mammalia; order Carnivora; family Felidae; genus Panthera; species Panthera uncia. The sequence goes on from NC_064815.1 coordinate 9,288,628, forward strand.
TTTTTTTTTGGGGGGGGGGGGGGTTTGCAGATTTTGACACTAGCTATCAAAACAGACAAACATCTATGCTTCGACCAAGCAATCCCATGGCTGGGTTTTAGTTCATGGTATATTTGGACACATCAGCAGAGACGCGTTGAGGATGCCAACCCCAATGATTCTTCTAACTGCAAAAAAAAACCTGGCATTAGTCCCAATGGTACCAACAGGGGACTAATTAAATAACTTCTTCAACTCCTGGACTTAATGAAATATCACGTGGTTGGTACAAATAATTAGGGGAATCTGTGTTCCGTGTCAGCCATGCTGGTCTGCCTGCTATCTCTCCCATGTAAAGGCTTCTACACTTGCTATCCTTTTTGGCTGCAATGCTCTTCCCACACTCACTCACATCCACGTGGCACATCTCCGATCTCCTCTCTGATTGCCTTCACATCCTGGCTCAAATGTCCCCTTCTCCATGAGGCCTTCCCCGGCTACCTTGGAAAAACTTGCAATCCTCACTCCAAAACTCACTATTCTCTTTCCTTCCTTCTGTTCCTCCTTAGCACCGAACATCATCTCTACATGGCATCATATGGATTTGTTTTGTTTGCTACTTGTCTTCCCATGTTCAAGTAGCCATCTAATGAAACTGGGACTTTTTTTTAACATATATTTATTTAATTTGAGAGAGAGAGAGAGAGAGAGAGCAGGGGAGGGGCACAGAGAGAGAGGGAGAGAGAGAGAATCACAAGCAGGCTTGGAATTGTCAGCATGGAGCCTGATCCGGGGCTCGAACTCACAAACTGTGAGATCATGACCTGAGCTGAAATCAAGAGTCAGACGCTTAACCGACTGAGCATCCCCCAGGTGCCCCAAAACCAGGATTTTTGTCTAATTTGTTCACTAATGTATCCACGGCGCCTGGCTCTCCTATATATAAGTACGCTAATATGAAAAAATGCCCAAGAACCATTATGTGAAAAGAGCAAGTTGCAGAAAAGCATATATATTTTGGATACTCACAATAGCAGGTGGAGATACACACACACACACACACACACACACACACACACACACACTCATGTACATCTGCCAGATATATAGGCACATACATGTGCACATACACATAAATGCATATATTCCTAGAAAGAAGACTTGTTAGGAGTAACCACCTTTAAGCAGGGAGAATTTTTACTTTTTATTCTACTCTCTCCTAATGGTTGTATTATATACACATACATGTCTGTATAAATATATATCCTTTATAATTACAATACTGAAAAGCCATCAGAACTCCTCTTCCCTTGTGAACCCTGCACATCACCACATGCAAGTGACACGTACCCATAAACCACAAGGTGGGGAGGAGCAGAGACTGGATTTAAAAATACCCTGCTCCTCTTCCTGAGAGGGCCCCCCACCTCCTCGCCCGCAGAGCCAGGCTGCACTCCATCTGTCCAGGTCATACCACCTGGGAAGGCGGCTTGTTTGCAGAGCATGCTTCTGTCTGCCCACATTTTTATGGGTGGAAGCAAGGAAGCCATTTGAAAAATCTGCACAGATGAGCACACATTCACCCAAGAGTTTCTACCCCTGAATTCTTCACATTCAGGCAGCCAAAGAAAAACCACTAAGAATGAAGAGAGCTTAAAATGCCATAAGGAGAAGAAACATGCCTCTAACAGGCACCTAACTGGAACAGACTGGCTCTGAGCCGGCACCCGCCTGCCCTTCACAGAGGTCACCACCTCACCCTGCAAACTCCAAGACCAGCAGATCCACCGCTCTGGTTCGGGGGTGTCTCCACCTCAGCACTATCGTGGGGGGCTGTCAGTGCACTGTGGGATGCCAGCAGCATCCCCAAGCCCTACTCACCAAATGCCAGTGGCACCCCTGGAGTTGCGACAACCAGAAACACCTCCAGACCCTGCCAAATGTCCGCTGGGAGACAACATCAGCCCAGCTGAGAACCAGTGGTCAACTCCTTTCGTACGTCAGCAGGTGTCCAGGGCTTGCCAGCCAAAAGGTATCTGGCGAATTCACTACAGTAACTGCTCTCGTTGGGCTGAATTCCCCGAGCCTGGGGTTCGGTGAGGTGGGATCCCCCCAACACTGACACTCATGGGGAGCTCAGAGGCAGCAGGTGCTCGGGGAGGCAGGGGAGCAAGCTTGTTCAGGGCCCAGGTTGGCTTTTATTTGCCCACTTGGGCCCCTTTGGCAGAGACGGCCGTGAGGTCACCAAAGCCTTTTCTTCCTGGACGAGCAGCAGGACTGTTATCTCAGCCTCCCCCTCGCAGGGAGCTGGAGCCAACGGAGTCTGAATGGAAGTGAAAGTGATATTCGTAACTTCCAGGCTTGGCCTATTAAAACTTCCCACACAATCCTCAACACTTTCTCTTTCCCAACCACCAGCTAAAGGTGAAACCCTCCACGGCCTGAGGAGACGGCAGAGCCACAAAACGGAAGGGGCCTGGGTCGCTGAATCCTTGCACAGAAGGCTACTCATGAAAGAGCCCACAAACACCAGTGTGCAAGCAAGAAAGAAGCTTCTACCGTGCTAAGCCCCACACAGCGTGGCTGGTCTACTACAGCAGCCTTCCCCTCCCTTAGTTCATACAGTGACTTTAAGCAAATCATCCGAGCTCTTCCTCCTCTATAAAATGGGGATAACAGTAGTACCTCCCTCGTCTGGTTGTTGTGAGGGCCAACTCAGATAGTCCTTGGGGCGGTGCCTGGAATCCACTAAGCCTTAATGAAGGTTGCCTCTTATTAAGAGTGGGAAGAGGGGCGCCTGGGTGGCTCAGTCGGTTAAGCGGTCAACTTCGGCTCAGGTCATGACCTCGCGGTCCGTGAGTTCAAGCCCCGCGTCGGGCTCTGTGCTGACAGCTCAGAGCCTGGAGCCTGTTTCAGATTCTGTGTCTCCCTCTCTCTCTGCCCCTCCCCCGTTCATGCTCTGTCTCTCTCTGTCTCAAAAACAAATAAACGTTAAAAAAAATTAAAAAAAAAAAAAAAGAGTGGGAAGAGAGCTACCACTGAGTTCCTGCCCTTCCCATTATCCCCTCTGTGACTTCTCTTGTGAGGCACCCTCAATAACCTGGGAAAGAATGATTTGCCCCAGTCCTCAAATGCCTCAGGAATACCCTGGGCTTTACAGAAGCTTCTTGTAGTAAGGCTGGGGACCCTCATTTGATCACAGAGTTGTCCATGCCCCCCCTGAAGTGTCCTGACCCCTCCTGACCCAAGACACCACTGAGAGGGCCAAGATGACCCTGAACCAGGATGGAAGAGGATCCCACCCACGAATCATCCATAGGCTGCCTCTCTTCTGCTTCTCCAGCCCTGATAAAATTAGGCAGAATAGAATCTAAAAGCAGACACGTAATGAGAAGTTTGGTGCCCAGCCAGCAGACACCTTCCTGGGCCTGTGTAACTCAGGATCACAAAGAAAGCAGCCGTGAGGTAAGCCGCAAAGACCCTCCCTCCCCCGGCCGGAGTGGGGCACCAGCGCCTAAAGACAGAGGGAAGGCCTACCCCTTGTGCCCGCTCTGCTCATTCTTCACCCACCTGTTGGCGGGTGAAGAATGCCCTTGCCTAAGGCTGTCTCCAGAAACGATTGCCATTATAAGCCAACTACATCCTGCTTTCCTGTGGGGGCTGGGGGTTAGGCAGAAACCTAGGGGAGCAGCTTTCATGTCAGCTTACACACATGGAAAGAGAAAATTACACCCACTGAGCATCTGTTATGTGCTAAGTATCCCTACACGCACATCATCTCACTCCTTCGGGAAGGCAGAAGCCACATCTGTCACGTTCGCCAGTTTTCTCAGTGCCTAACAGTCTCGGGGGGGCGGTTTGTGAGATCAGGCCCCGCACTGGGCTCTGCACTGGCGGCACAAAGCCTCCTTGGGATTCTCTCTCTCCTTCTCTCTCTGCCCTTCCCCTGCTCTCGCTCTCTCAAAACAAATAAACTTAAATAAAAGAGAAAGAAATACTTGTCATCTAAGCTTAACAAGTAAGCTTAAGCTACTTTTACTCTGACCTCTCGTGTAACTCACTCCCCTCATTAACTATGCTCTGGCCACTTTCACCTTCTTGCTCATTCTTGCCTCGGGGCCTTTGCACTTGCCATTTCCTCTGCCTAGACTGTTCTCCCTGATCTTTGCATAGCCAGCCCTTTCTAAGCTTATATTACCCAGTTTAAAGTGATGCTCTGGCCCCTGTCACCATACTCTGTAATTATTTAGGTGTTTCTTTGTCTCACTCCAGCTAGCATACCAGTCTCATGAAAGGATTAATTATTTCTGTCTCTCTGCTATTTCTCCGGCAACTAGCACAGCACCTCAATATAGTAGGGGCTTGATAAATATTTGAGGCTGTGTAACTCAGTGACCGAGAGTCCAGATTCTGGACCCAGAAGACCTTGAGCACAGTACTTCCCCAATCAGTGCCTCAGTTCCTCCTTCATAACATAATTGCAATTCCTATGTCACAGTGCCATGAAGATTAAATGAGTTAATTCACGTGAAGCACTCAGAGCAGTGCTGGGCACACAGGAAGTGCCATGAATGTGTTTGCTATCATTGCTAAAGACGGAATGAGCTACCTCGAGGCAGACCTATGTTTTTGTATTTTCATTTTATTTATTTTATTTTATTTTAGGCGCAAGCGAGCAAGGGGCAGAGAGAGGGGGAGAGAGAAGTGGGGCTCACCCAAAGTGAGGCTCGAGCTCACCCAATGTGGGACTCAAACTCACGAACTGTGATATAGTGACCTGAGCTGAAGTCAGGCGCTTAACTGAGCCACCCAGATGCCCCCTCCAGGTAGATCTTATTTAAATCTGACAGGTGGAAAATGGAGGTTCAACAACATGAAAAGGTCCTACTTGAGATGACTCAGTTACCACGCTCTTTGGATCTGGTTCTCGGACTTCTAAGCCAAAGCTTGATCCACAAGGTCTCCCCGAGATGCAGGCAGATAAGGGACACTCAGCCTGTGCCCCACAGTCCCTAGTGTTTTAAAGGTTAAGCCTTCTCCCGCACGAGCAGCTCTGGGTTGGTGCAGTCAAGACAAAGAATGGACAGAAGGACTCTCCGGAAAGGATATTCATGGTGTCTGGTTTATTCCACCAGCAAGCCTTCGTCTTACAGCCACCAGGTGCTGGCCTTGGCTGCTGAGCCCGGCGGCCTCTCGCCAGCACTGAAGCACAAGGCAAGGCTGAATCTGGCCTTCACTGGCTCTCCTTTCCCACTTCTTGCTGAGGCTCTGCAGGGACACGTGTGGTTGAATAAATCCCCAGCCCCCTGATGCTTTCCCCCATGGAGATTTGCCTGGAATGAGGTTCCCTCCAAAGGCACCAAACACATTAAACAACCATGCAAATGGAGTAAAAATCCCCAGGAGCCCTGGCAGCTGGCCTGGTCTTTAAAGGCTGCCACCAGAACCCAAAATGAATGTTTAAGATCCAGCCAAGTTTTACCACCTGGGTGGATGGACTCTGGCAGCCTCAAGGAGCTCTCCGGAGGAGAAGTGAGGTGGGAGTGCTCTGCCAGGAGAGCCAGGCGTCTGCTTCCATCTGCTGACTGCCTATGCTCACATCCAGGCTCAATGTCACATCCACCGAGCCCTCACTAAGGGCCAACTGCTGTGCTAATAACATTACGTACATCATTTCCTTTTGTCCCCATGGCACTCTAAGAGTTGGGAGACTGAAATCTACAGACAAGGAAATGTTCATTCAGAGTAACGAGTTAAGGAGCTTGCCAAGATAGAGGAGTGTCCTTTACATCTACACCATGAGCACTTTCTGTTGACTCTGCCTCCTACCTTAGATCTCACTGTTAATTTTTTGAACCCCCTTTTGCCACCTCCGTGGTCCAAGCCACCATCACCTGTCCCTTTGATCAGCACTGTAGCCTTCCAGAAGGTCTCTTGGCTCCCCCTCTTGCCTTCTGACAACACCATCCTCCATTCAACAGCTGGAGTGATAGTTTATTAATTCTTTTAAATGTTCATTTATTACTTAGAGAGAGAGAGAGAGAGAGAGTGCACACAAGGGAGGGGCAGAGAGAGAGGGAGACAGAATACCAACCAGGCTCTGCCATCAACACAGATGTGGGGCTTGAACCCACAAACCACTGTGATCATGACCTGAGCTGGACTCAAGAGTCGGACGCTTAAGTGACTGGGCCACCCAGGCGCCCCTGGACTGATACTTTAAAACATGATCATAGCACTTCCCTGGCCAAATACCCTCCAAGGGCTTCTCAAGGCACTTAGGAAAAAAAAGTGAGCTTCTCATCCTACAGCCTCTACTTGACCTGCCCTGTGGTACTTTTTCCAAACTCACACTGCCTTCTGTGCCCTGGACATAATGGGGTAAGCTGGGAGAACAGGTGAAGTGTCTTCCTACTATTCAAAGCGTGGTCTTCAGGCCAGCATCGGTGTTACGTGGAGCTTATTAGAAACACAGAGGCTCAGGTCTCTCTCAGACTTACTGACTCAGGATCTGCATTTTAACAAGATCGCCAGGAGATTCACACAGTCATCAAAGTGTACTTGGTTAAGAGCGAGGAAGACTTGGGAACCAAACAACTTGGGCTGGAAGCCTGGCCCAACCATTCACCAGCTGGATGACCTCGTGCCCCAAGTGACCAGTTATTTCCTACGTAGTAAAGAATTCATTGTGTCCACAGAGTGATCTGGTCTATGTCCTTGGCTCCTGGGAGGTGATCTCCGGGCTTCTGGAATATCCTGCAGGGGCTGTGTTTGCCTCAGGGCCCCGGGCACTGGACAATGTGATTTATGGGGAGAGCTTTGGGTCTCCTGGAGGAACTGATGATGAGAGGTATTAGCTGGACCTCTGGGAGGTGCTGGAGGCTGAAGTTCAGCTGTCAGAGAGTGCAAGATGGAGCTCCAGTACAAGTTCTGGACACCAAAGGCTCGGTGAACTCCCCTAATCGGTAACATTCTATGCACAGTGCACACCTAGTGACCAGGAAGAGGCAGCGCCATCCAGGACTCCTTGCGGAGAAAATGACCAGAGGCTCCGCATCTGGACCCCTTCTGGACTCTGCCCTGTGTGTCTCCTTCCTGGGCCGATTTTCATTTGTGTCCTTCTGCCACCATGAGACTGTAGTCTTAAGTAGCACTTTCTGGAGTCCTGTGAGTCATTCTTGTGCATCATTGAAACTGCACGGTCACAGGGACCCTGACTTTCTAGCCGGCTGGTCTGAAGTGAGAACAGGGCAGTCTTGTGGGGACCATTCTCGCAGACTTTGCAGTTGGCTCGACTCACTGCAATCCCTTTCTCTGAGCTTCAGTTTCCCCAATGAATAATGGCCACCTTATAAGTTTATTGAAAGACCAAATGAGACAATGAACTCACAGGGGTTTCACGATAAATATAATGTCCCCACTGTTCAGTCAAGGCAACTGAGCCTCACCAAGGCAAAGCCACTTGCCCACAGTCATGGTCTGAGGCCAGGGCTGGCTGAATTCAACCACAGCGCGATACTGCCTCCTCGTGACTTGCTAATGCTTTCTGGGATGGGAAGGACAGTCATGGGGCCCCTGAGCTAGTGGTCCAGCAACCTGGTAAGGAACTCATGGGACGTCTGGGGGGTAAGTCCCCCACTCCCATCCTGATGGTCGCCACCATACTTCTCTCTTTTCCCCTTCTGTTCCTCTTTCCCTCTAATCGTTTTACTCTGCTGATCACAGTACATCATTTCTCTTGATCTGTCTGTAAGTTCACTCTTTCCTCCATCATCTCCATTCTGCCTTTGCGCCCAGCCAGTGAATATCTGATTTGTCATTCTACTTTGCCGTGCAAAAATTTCCACTTGGTTCTTTTTTCTGTTTCTCTACTAACCTGCTACATTCTCTACTATACCATTCTTTCCAAGAGGATTCAGGCTTACTTCTTGGAGCATGGTTGTAAGAACTTCTCTAAAGTCTCTGTGTGATCATTCCAATATCTGGGTCATCTTGCAGTGGGTGCCTGCTGATTATATTTCCTCTGACAATTTGCCAGACTTTGCTGGTTCTTTGTGAACCAGGTCATTCTGGAGTGTATCCTGGACATTTTGAATATTATATCATGAGACTCTAGGTCTTGTTTAAATCCTTCTAAATAGGGGCGCCTGGGTGGCTCAATTGATTAAGCGTCCAACTTCAGCTCAGGTCATGATCTCGTGGTTTGTGAGTTTAAGCCCTGCATCAGGCTCTGCAGCCTGCATCCAATCTTCTGTCTCCCTTTCTCCCTGCCCCTACCCTACTCCCACTCTCTTTCTCTCTCAAAAATAAAAATAATAAAAAATTATTTTAAAATACATACATAAATAAATAAATAAATAAATAAATAAATCCTTCTAAATATATTGGTTTTTCAGTTGCATCAGGCAACTGGCTAGGTTAGGTTCAGACCACATGTTCTAACCCGCCTTCTATATGCTGTTCTTCCAATGTCAGTTAGTTTTCAAGGTCTTTTCAGTGTTATTCCTATCTGTCCCCAAGGAGCCAGCTCCAAACCCGGGTGGTAGTCTACACTTTGTAGTTCGGTTCTCAACATCTCCCATGTACTGCTTAGGGTCATATTCACTCACGAGCAGCTCGGGGTGAGCCCAGGAATTCATATGTAAGTTCATGGGCTTCCTTCTGGGGCTGCCTTCCTCTCTGCAATCTTCCCCACACTCTGGCCCACAGGGGCCCACTTTCATTACCCTCTGTCCAGAAAGCAGAGGCTTTGGTCTCCACGCTCGGCCGCTCACTTCCTGTGACCGGATCTGGGTCTTGGCTGGAGCCAAGCGCCTACCGCCGGGTCCTCCCACACACTGCCAACCCCAGGGCACTTCAGGGAGCACAAGCCGGTCTGGTTCTATGGCTGAGTTGGCACAGCTTTCGTGTCAATCCCTGGCTCGTGGACACTGTACCAGCTGGCAGCTTTGGGGTGACGACGATTAGGTGAGGGAGCTAGGCTAGGGAGACAGCCACAGGCAGCCGGGCCGAGCCGTTAACCTCAAAAGCGCCAGCATTTCAACTCTTACACACTGGAATTATTCAAATGACAGGCATGATTTTCCAAGGGGCTATTTCTGGGGTGGACAAGGCCACATGCTGATTTGCCTTTACTTCCCATCATAGGAATAATTTGCTACATTTTACACAAGAGAAAGTCCAGACTCAGAGGGGTGGAGTCCTCTGCTTGAAGTCACACAGCTGGCTAACAGTGGGGCCAAGATTCAAGTCCAAGTCTGTATAACTCCAGAGTCCGTCTGCTCCTCTATGGCAACATCTGTCATCATCACCGTCACCATCACATTGGTGTTCACGGAGCACGAACTGTGTACAAGGCACCGTGTAAAGCTTTTTATATGATGTACTGAGGTTGGAAGGGTGTAAGAGGAGGAAACTGAGGTTCGGGAAAGGGACGTCCCTGACCCAAGGTCACATGCACTTGCTACATGGTAAGGGTGTCATGTGAACCAAGCCGTATGTCACCCCGATCCATACTCTGAATGGCTGTGCACCCGTTTCTCTAGGAGGCAGAGCTACGCCTGGTGCCCAGTCAGCTGGGCAGGGAGAGGAGACAGAGGCTGTGGGGAGGCTGGAGAGGAGGCGTGGCAGAGGTGGGCTGAGGCCAGATGCTGGGGAACATCTGTGGCCCCGAACAAGCCCACAGCATCTCTCCATCTCGAGGGAGTTTCTGGCTCTCGCAGAAAGGCTCTGCCCCTCTCAGACTGGCCTCCTCTCCTCTCCTCGGCTGGAAGCCCTCGGCTTCTCCAATGTCCTGCTTCCCAAACCCCAACACTTTTTCCAGCGGGTCCTCCACTGCCCGATCAGCCCTGAAGTTTTCCCAGGCGCGAAGGTAGCAGCATCACTCCAGACCTTCTATCTCACCCTCCACCACGCGACCCCGCCCACCTCATCATACCAGCAGATTCAATGAACCAATTTGATGCTAGAGCTGCAGAAAGCCAAGCAATTATGGAAGCAGACCAGGTGCCTTGGAACTCACTCTCGAAGAGAGGCCTGGGAGGCCTCCAAGCAGACAGTGGGGTGAGGAGGGAGGCAGAACAGTGTGGGCGAATGCTGCTAACCCAGGCTGTGCAAGAGAATCACCTGGGGGGGGCGCCTGGGTGGCTCAGTCGGTTAAGCGTCCGACTTTGCTCAGGTCACGATCTCGCGGTACGCGGGTTCAAGCCCCGCGTCAGGCTCTGGGCTGATGGCTCAGAGCCTGGAGCCTGCTTCAGATTCTGTGTTTCCCTCTCTCTCTGCCCCTCCCCCGTTCATGCTGTGTCTCTCTCTGTCTGAAAAATAAACGTTAAAAAAAATTAAAAAAAAAAAAAAAAAGAGAGAATCACCTGGGGAACCGTGAAACACATACCCCCTTCTCCTTCCCCAAACACAGATGCTCTGGCTCATACAGTTGCTCTGGCCTGGGGCCTGGGCCTCAGGATTTTTTAAAGTCCCAACATAATATATGTAATTTTTTTTTTCAAAAAAAATTTTTTACATTTATTTATTTTTGAGAAACAGAGTGAGACAAAGTGTGACCGGGGAGGGGCAGAGAGAGAAGGAGACACAGAATCTGAAGCAGGCTCCAGGCTCTGAGCAAGCGGTCAGCACAGAGCCTGATGTGGGACTTGAACCCACGAACCGTGAGGTCATGACCTGAGCCAAAGTCGGATGCTCAACCGACTGAGCCACCCAGGCGCCCCAATATATGTATTTTTTTAAGTGTTTATTTTATTTTTGAGAGAGAGATAGAGCACCAGCAGCGGAGGGGCAGACAGAAGGAGACACAGAATCTGAAGCAGGCTCCAGGCTCTGAGCTGTCAGCACAGAGCCAAACGCAGGGCTTGAACCCATGAACCGGAAATCATGACTTGAGCAGAAGTCGGACACTTAATCGACTCAGCCACCCAGGCGCCCCTATAAAATAAGTTTTCCTTCCCTTTTTGGGTTTTCCACAGAAACTCTGACTTTAAGTTTAGCAAGTGGGTAGAAAATATTATTTATTTGTGTGTACTGCCCTGCTTTCTTTCAGAAAAGCCTTAAGGTGGACCTAGCTATATAAATATGGTGTCTTCTGAGTAATAATAATAATAGCTATACTGATGGGGCGCTTTCTCTGAGCCAAGCACCATTCTATGCCTTTGTGTACATTATTAACCCAGTTTGGACTTGACAACAATCTACTGATGTAGGAACCATTATCCCCATTTTACAGATGAGGAAGGTGAGGCAAAAAAGAGGTCAAGGCAAGCGCCAAGATCATAGAACGAACCCCTGGGCATCTGGCTCCAGGGCGTGGCCCCTAACAATGACATTTAGGTCCTTCAAGTGACAATGAAAGGGCAGGGACTTTTCTCAGGAAAACAGTCGGCAAGGGGCCAGCCTCAGCATCCACGTACTACTCTGAACCGCCTGCGTTCTGTGGAGCTCCAGCTGCATTTCTTGTTTTTGTTTTTTAAACTGTCATAAAATATGCGCAACATAAAATTTACACTTACACACTTTTAGGTATTCAATGCAGTGGCATCGAGATGATTCCGATTGTGGCAGAACCACCGCGCTATCCGTCTCCAGAAGCTTTTATCTTCCCAAACTAGAATTCCACACCCGCCAGCAAATTAGTCCCCATTCTCCTCCCCCCCCAGCCCCGGTTAAACCTCTATTCTATTTTCTGTCTCTATCGATTTGTCTACTCTAGGCATCTCACATAAATGGAATTATATAGCATTTGACCTTTCATATCTGCCTCATTTCATGTAGCAGGATGCGTTCAAGGTTCATCCGCTTTGTAGCACGTCACCATTTCCCTCCTTTGAAGGCTGGATAACAGTCCATTGAAGGGACAGGTCACATTTTGTTTATCCATGTAGCCATCTATTGATGGACACCTGGGCTGCTTCCACATTCTAGCTAATGGGAATCATATCGCTATGAGCGTGGATACGCCAATGTCTGTTTTGAGTCCCGTTTTCGATTCTTTTGGGGATATACCCAGAGCGCAATTGCTGGATCACATAGTAATTCTATTTTTAATTTTTTGCAGAGGCACCATCAATCTGCATTTCTATTTTTCCTTCTTTTCTTCCCCCACTTCCAATAATAGCCCACTAACCACAGTGGCCAAATCCACTTTACTTTCCCCAGAAGACTTTTGGGCTGCATGTTTCTCCCCCATGAGTTGAAAAGCCACCCCACACCCCCTTTTTAAACTTCAGCTGCAGAAGTCACCTGATTGAAAACTGCAGAAGAACCCTCATCCCACACAGGAAAGTAACTGCCAAGAAAGCCCCGCCCGCCAGCTAATTACAGGCTTTTACCAGGATTCTCCACAAATGCTCAAAATGCAGATCAACCTTACTTTGGTTGGGAAGTGTTTGGAAACAAGCTAATAGGTAGGTTTCAGATCTTTAGCCTGGAGGTGACAGCTCTTTCCCCTAGCTGATAAAGCAAGTTAGAACATTCTAGATTTGAATTCAGGACAATTCCTCAATTGCCTAGATAGATACTAGTTCAATCTGTATTTCTTTTATTATTGCAGCCAGGGCCCTTCATGAAAAATGCCATCCCAGCTGGGATTTCCACTCACAGCTATGGTTCTCAACCCTGACTGCGTTGCTTTAAACATCTGGGGTGCTTTAGAAATACACATACACATATACAGAGAGAGAGCTGAGACCCCAGACTCAGTCCAGTTGGTCAGAGTCTCTGGGAGTGGGGTCTGGCCATTGGTAGCACTTTAAAGCTCCTAGTCGATTCTGAAGTACATACAGCCAGAGTTAAGAATCCCTTAGTGAAGAAGGCAGGGAGACCTGAGATTCTTCCTTCTCTAGAAAGAATATTTTCAATGGGCTTTAAGCTGGCAAGAGGTGCCCTCGAGCTAGGAGCCTGAAACCCCAACATTTGTAAATTTTTGAAAAATGTTTATTTATTTTTGAGAGAGAAAGAGAGAGAAAACGAGCAGGGGATGAGCAGAAAGAGAAGGAGACACAGAATCAGAAGCAGGCTCCAGGCTCTGAGCTGTCAGCACAGAACCTGACGGGGCCTCGAACTCATGAACCGTGAGATCATGACCTGAGCCCAAGTCAGATACTCAACCGACTGAGCCACCCAGGCACCCCTCAAAAACCCCAACATTTAAACAAGAGAAGCAGGTCTTCCACAAATGGAGAGCACAGGCCTTGTCTGATACCTGTCACCATAAGTGCAGGGGGTGACTGAGAGATGTATGGGGGTGGGGGCGGGAGAGCTGCCCCAGTTTGAGGCTTCTGCTCTACGGTGTTCACATACGGGACTCAAGGCTTCAAAACACCTCTGAACGGATGTCAAAACTTTCTGTCCTTCTGGGTATTTTTCTGCTGCAAGGTTCTTACCACATTATCTCAAGCTCTGTCACATGCCCCTGACCTCCCCACACCCTCCCTTGCCCCCCACTATGTGTAATCTCTGCTGTTACTGTACTACACAAGAGGACGGCATATAATGCGATTATAAAAAATAAGGAGCTAGGCCCACTAACATTTGCATCGACCTGGAGGGACTGCACACCTTCGTTTGTTAATGAAACAAAAGCAAGTTTCAGAGTAGTGTCCACAGAACAGTCCCAAAAGCTCCATGAGAGCAGGAAGAGCAGGGGCTGTTTTGTTCACTGCTATATTCCCAGCCCTCGGAAACAGTGTCTGGGACATCGCACGTGCTCAATACATACTTCCTGAATTAATGAATAACTTCTTTTTTTTAAAGAAATGTTTATTTATTGATTTCGGCAGGGGGGAGGGGCAGAGAGAGAGGGAGAGAGAGAACCCCAAGCAGGCTCTACGCTGTCGGCACAGAGCTGGATGCCGGGCTCAAACTCACAAACCCTGAGATCATGACCTGAGCCGTAATCAAGAATCTGACACTAAACCGACTAGCCACCCAGATATCCCTAACGAATAACTTCTTAAAAGAGCTGAATTTTCTGTATGTGCATGATGTTTGTGTGAAGAAGGAAGAAAGTGTGAAATGATGCATACCAGGACACTCAAGGTGGTGACCGGTGACTTAAGGGAGAAGGGACTAGAAGGGGAATGAAGAAGAGAGTAAAACTGCCTTTTAATAATAATTAACAGGGGCGCCTGGGTGGCTCAGTGGTTTAAGCGTCCGACCTCGGCTCAGGTCATGATCTCACGGTCCATGAGTTTGAGCCCCGCGTCCGGCTCTGTGCTGACAGCTGGGATCCTGGAGCCTGCTTTGGATTCTGTGTCTCCCTCTCTCTCTGCCCCTCCCCCACCCATGCTCTGTCTCTATCAAAAAATAAATAAATGTTAAAAAAAAATTGTTTTTAAATAATAATTAACAGTTACTGGAGCACCTGGGCGGCTCAATCAGTTTAGCATCTGACTCTTGATTTCAGCTCAGGTCATGATTTCGAAATCGTGAGTTCGAGCCCCAAGTTGGGCTCTGTACGGACAAGGTGGCATCTGCTTGGGATTTTCTTTCTCTCTCTCTCTCTCTCTCTCTCTCTCTCTCTCTCTCCCTCCCTCCCCCTCCCCCATGCACTCTCTCTCAAAATAAATAAATAAACAAAAAATAATAATAGTTAACGGTTACTAAGTGCTTGCTGTGCACTAGACACAGTGCTTAGCAAAGATTATGTCTTGTTCTCATTTAACCCACATAACAATCTTTCAAGATGTCCTTGTGTAGTTACACCCATTTTACACCCTAGTAAGCATATAGCTGTTAGAGCGATAAATGCTCAAATTTTAGAAGAGATGATTAAAGACGCAAAAAAAATAAGAACATTCTTTAAAAAAAAAAAAAAAAAAAAAAGATTTTTAAAAAAAAAAAAAAAAAAAAAAGCTATGGATGACCAAGAACTGAAAATAAATCCAGGTAAAACCTAGAGCTATGTTGTCCAACTGATAGCCATCATGTCTTGCTCAAGGCCACAAAGCCAAGGCCCAGGCCCTGGCTCCACAGCCCATGCATTTAAACCCACCTGCTCTTCTGATTCTCTGTCCATTCGCATCTTTTGGTTGTGACGGGCGTGTGCTACTTTTGTCATAAAATCGTAAGTAAAGTAAAATACACAAGTGTCAGCGCTTTCCTTATGGGCACTCAATGCCCCCTGGGCCCCCTCCTGATCTCCATGTGCAACATTAAGTCCTTTATTTTTAGTAGGGCCTTGGGAATCCATATTCCATGCTTGGATCTTATCTTGGTTCAATAAAGCTCCCACTGCCTGCCCTCTACCATTTAAAGATTCAGGGGAATCACTGTCTTCTGTCTTCACCTGAAACCTTGGGGAGAGTGGGACCCTTGGACAGCAGCCATCGCAGGCTGCAACAGATAGGACTGTCGTGTCTGCTTAGGGCAGGCATCCCCTGAATGGATGCAGACTCTCTGGGTGACAGGCCCTTAGAAAACCCAGAACCAACCTGCCTCGGGGGAGTCCTGGAGCACAGCGCATTTGCAATCTTGGCGATGAGAAGCAATAAGCCCATGCAGAAGAAGCCTCACATGCAACGGCTTTTCAGCCATGGCCTTCTTTCTTGGGAGACCTGCAGCTAAGGGTTTTAGACTAGATCTAAACAGATGAAGCTTCTGACTACTCTGGAGCAGGACTCTTCAGTGTGATGTCAGAACCCCAATGCCAGCACTACCTGCGCATTTGGGAAAGGCAGACCCCTTCATCTTTGGAGCGAGGAAGACTAGAGCCTGAATCTTGATTCTACCAGTCTGATGCTGGGTGGCTCGCTCAGGTTTTAAGCCTTGGTCTCGGTCCCCAGCCCTGTAAGTCTACGGGGATGATACTGACTTGACAGGGGGAATCATGATGAGTATTAGCGATAATATAAGTGAAGCCCCTCCTATGACGAGGACACAGGAGATAAAAACCATTACTTCTATTGGTTCTATGCTGCGGTAGCCAGCTTCCAAAATGGCTCCCAACGATCCCTAACTCCCAGTATTCACACCCTCCTGTAATCCCCTTCCCCTAGAAGGTGAGCTGGACCCACTGGGTCGCTTTTAGTGGACAGAATACGGCAAAAGTAATGGGACATCATTTTTAAGGTTAGGTTAACAATAAGACTCCGACTTCCATCTTGCTCCCTCACGTGCCTGCTCTGATGGAAGCCATCTGTCATGCTGTGAGTTACCCCATGGAGAAGCCCATGTGATGAGAAACACAAGAAGGTCACTGGCTGACATCCAAGAAGGAACTGAAGCCTCCAATCCCATGTATCTCCACTGCAAGAAATGGAATCCTGCCAACCGTTGACTATGTGCATAAGCTTAAAAACAGATCCTCCCCCAGATGAGCATTAAGATGAGACTGCGGCCCCAGCCAATACCTTGAGTGCAGGCCTTGTCAGATAACCTCAGCCAGGAGCACCGAGCGACGCTATGCCTGGGTTCCTGAGCCATAGGAACTATGAGCTTAATAAATGTTCACTATTTTAAGTCACTAAATTCGTTTTGCAGCAATAGGTAACTAATACACCCTGAAAACAACCGATTAAATTCAACCAGAGTGGCACATGGAGCCTCTACTTAAACACCATGTCCTCTGGGAAGGCTTTCAAAATCCTCCTGAGTTAGGTGACCCTATTTCCTCATGTTTCCCTATTAGACTATAAGCTACTGGAATGATCATGCCACCAAAACTAACATAGTGAGCACTCATTACTATTTCCAGGTTGTAAGTCCCTTAGTCTTCACGACAAACCTATGAAGCAAGTACTATTATTGCCCATTTCATAGGTGAAGAAACTGAGGCTCAGAGGGGCCAAGCTACTTGCCCAAGTCTTCAGTAATTATGTGGAAGCGCCAGGAAACCTGGCTCCAAAGTTTACATTTGTAATAATCATGCTGTACAGTTTTATGGATCTTGCCCAAGTTCACAAGTGGTAAATGAATTCAAACCCAGGTAGCTGAATAGCAGACATGAAGTTCTTAAAGACTGTCCTCTCTAGATACCTTCTGTTTTTAGGACAATAAGTGGAATAGCCTCACCTGGAGATCATCAGGATCTGGAACACAACGTACCTGTAAACACTAAGCTGGCATTTTCCAGTTCTTCTTGGGGAACTTTGAAGCTGAAGGATTCATTGTAGAAAGGATCAATTGTTCCTCTTAAGAAGGATGTCTTCTTTGTTTTCACAAGCTTGAGTCCATGTACCAGCTGGATTTTCACAAACGGGTCTGGGAATCGGACACAGCATTATAGAATGTTGGAGCTCATGAAACCCAATCCATCCATCCAACTTGCCATCTATCTGATAACCCAACCACCTACCCATCCTTTCGCCACTCTTTTTCCCCATCAATCCATTTATCTTTCCATCCATCAGTCCAGGTATCCACCCCTCCTTTTGTTCATCCATCTTCCCATCCATCCGTCCATTATCCATTCCTCTCTCTTCCCCATCCAGCTGTTTATCTGCTCATCCCCTTCTCTCTTCCTCCAGCCATCCAAGATTTATTGAGCTCCTCCCATGTGTCAAGCACTGTATGCATTTAACAGATGAAGAAACTGAAGACTCAAGATAGGAAATGATCTACTTAAGATCAGACTAGTGGGAGAAGAGTCAGACCCAGAGCCTGCCCTCATTTTTCTGCCCCTAGAAACCCATTACCTTGTCAGTGAGCCCATAGCTCATACGTAGGAGTATCAGAATAGTAACTATCATTCTTAGATCACTTTCTAATTTACAAAGAGATTCGCGTACCTTATCTAATATTTGTTGAAACAATCCAGTGAGATGGATACTGTTATTATCTCAATTTTTCGGATGGAGAAATTGAGGCTTATGGAGGTTAAATAACCTCTTCAAGGTCACATCATTTGTAAGCAGTAGAATTAGGACTTGGTTCAGGAAGTTTGACTTTGGAACACTTAATCATTTTATCATACTGACTTTCCCATGGTGATGAGTCTGAAACTCTCCAGCCTTAATACCATCCCCTCCAATGGCCCCTTCAAAGCCTCTATTTTTATAATGTGGTTTTTGAGAATGCAAGTTGTCTTCTAAATGCAGCTGTCACCTTATAGCAAAAGTGATTTATTTTAGCTACTGTACTTAGAGGAGACAGTAGTTCCTCCACTGAGCTGAAGAGGTCCCAGAGACCCTGGCTACTTTCATGATAATATCCTTTGCTGTCAAGGGAGAAGCTACATACAGATGGAATGGAATCTGTTCCATTTCATTAAAAGTCATGCTTGAATTGGTTTGCTATACAGTCAGACACTTTAAATACAACAGTCTTTTCAGAGCTCGGATTTAAAAAGATTCACGGTCCACTTGAAATGAGCTAGGGAAAAAAACCTCAGGGTGTACCCCACACGCCCAGAGACCAGAAGGTGTGGTCAGTGCACACTACCGCCACCTGGAGCATAGCATCTGCATTGCAGGCATAGCATCTGGAAAGGCAAGTAACTTCCTTGGGGCTGTGTGTATACAAAGAGCATGCAGAGGTCAGTAGCTATCACACGTGGTCTCAGTCAAATCCCCAGTTCAAATGGGTTACTGAGATGGCATCATTTACCTGCCTCATCCTAAGAGACATCTGATTCTTTATTTTTCCTCTTGGTCTAACATCCTAGTTCTAAAAGCTATTTGTTTACCCTCACAGAGTCTTCTTAATAGTCTCAGGAATGCAGGAAAAAATAAAAATCAAGTCCCCATGTCAAACAAACAAAGATGCTACGTTAAGGAAAGGGGGGAAGGAAGGGTCGCACTGTACCTGAACCTTGGCTCACATCTGTCTGAAGAAGTTGCTTGGCTCGAATGACGTCAACATTCAGTCTCCCAGCACTTGGGAGATAATTCAGCGAGAGAAGCAGCTCCCCCAGCTCTACCTCATTCTGCAGAGAAAAGAAATGGTTGGGAAGTTGCTTTTTTCTTGTATTCCTTTTTGTACCTAGCTTGTAGGAAAGTGATTCCAGCAGCTTATGAATGGGCTTCTGTGGGTGGATCGTTTGACAGTGGGTGCCTCTTTCTTGAGCTTCTCTTAGCCTCTGCCCTCAATCATCCCACCTATCTCAGAAAGTTCTTTCTGTTCTTAAAATACTTAACAGTAGTAACAACAAAGCACTGATAATGATAATAAATACATGCTACATATCAAGTACCGTGCTAAGCATTTTCTGTGGAATAAATAGTTCAATCTGCATAATGAGTCTGTAACATGTTACTATTAACTCTCATTTAATAGATGAGGAAACTGAGGAACAGGATAGTGAAATCCCATATTCAAGGCCACACAGCTAGAAAATGGCAGCACTGGTGTTTGGACCCAGGGAGGCTGATTCCAGACACTCTGACCACTGTGCTTTTCTGCCTCCCAACAGAAGTGGGAGCACCTATGTGGGCAAGAAATCTGTTCTCAACCTGTGGTCCACAACAGAGCCCTGGCTTCTAGCCTCACTATGGCAACACTCAGCCAGTGACATCCCTTGTTAAAAAATACCCATTCCGGGGCGCCTGGGTGGCTCAGTCGGTTGGGCGACCGACTTCAGCTCAGGTCATGATCTCACGGTCCGTGAGTTCAAGCCCCATGTCAGGCTCTGTGCTGACAGCTCAGAGCCTGGAGCCTGTTTCAGATTCTGTGTCTCCCTCTCTCTCTGACCCTCCCCCATTTATGCTCTGTTTCTCTCTGTCTCAAAAATAAATAAATGTTAAAAAAAACATTTTTTTAAAATACCCATTCCTTTGATGTCAACACTACCATGCTTGTGAGAAATTCACCCAGAGCATGATTCCACACTTCCAAAAGTACCTGGAAAACAGGAGGCCCCACTTCTCTGTCCCATTAAAAAAAAAAAATATATATATATATATATATATATATGTGTGTGTGTGTGTGTGTGTGTGTTATTGTAAAAACTTGCAACCATATACAGATTTACACAGGCCCGTGTAATGAATCTCTATATACCCACTACCCAGTGGTAACAACGATCAACATTTTGCTAAAGGATGTTTCATCGTGTCTTAGTCTGTACTTGTCTTTGTTCATACAACAAAATACCATAGATTGGGTAGCTTATAAACCACAAAAATTTCTCACAGTCCTGAAAGCTGGGAGTTCAAGATCAGGGTGCCGGCATGGTTGGGTGAGGGCCATCTTCTGGGTCACAGGTTTCTTGTTGTGTCGTCACATGGTAGAAGGGACTGGGGAGCAATGTGGGCCCCTAATCCCATTCAAGGGGGCTCCACCTTCATAACCTAATTACCTCCCAAGGGCCCTATCTTGCAACAGCATCACATTGGACGTTAGGATTCCAGCATATAAATTTTGGGAGGACACAAGCATTCAGAGCATAGCACATCTATACACCGACTTGCAAAAAATTTTAGCTGAATATTTTAAACCATGTCCCAGACATGATGTCATTTTACCTGTATATCCTTCAGAGTGTATCTCTAAATGACAAGAACATTAAAACAAATATTTTTAGTATGGGAAATTTCCAATCATATTCAAAAGACAGCAAAAAAGTATAAGGAAACTCCTCATGTCCACCATCACTCAGATTCAATAATTATCTTGATTTACTTATACTCTCATTCAACTCCCCATATCATTCTGAAGTAATTCCCAAACATCGTATTATTTTATCTATAATATTTTAGTATATATCTTTAAAAGATCAGATTGATCTATTTATCCATCCATGTAACCACCCATGAGCTAGCCATCCTCCATTTATTCATTCATCCATCCTTCCTCTCCACATCATCCATCCATCTTTCATCCATCCATCAGCCATCCATCTTTCAGCCATCCATCATCCATCTGTCCTTCTTTTATCACTCTGTCCATCCATCTGCCCACCCATAATCTCTATCCCTTTCGGTTATCAGTCATTCCAGCAAATTTACGTCAAGCGGCAGCTCTGGAACATAGTTTGGCACATGGTAGATACTCAATAAACATTCACTGACTGGATCCATAGTCAAGCCAAAAGATTTCCGGGCTGAGTGAGTTAGTCCCCAAACAAGAAGTAACCTCACACATTACCTCAGAGGTTACAAACTGTCAGCCTATAAATAGATGCATTTCATTTGGCCCACATCAAGTTGAAACATAATAAGTTGCTAATTATTATAAAAATCAAGAATCAGGACATCACACTTTCAAAAAAAGTTCTGGATTTCTTGCCTTTCTTGAACAATGAAGGTCCGGCAAGGCTGGGCTCCACATCCCCACCTCGTAACATCTGGCCACAATGCAGCCCACCCTCCCCACCCCCGGATGGGACCTGCCTGCTTCATTTCACTATGTCCCCATCTATCCTTCACTGCTTTACAGGCAAGCTTGCAGGTTTTTAAAGACAAGAATGGCCAACTCAGTGTGCTGATTCATCAGGGAAGTTCAGACAGCCCCTATACACAGCTGTAAGGGGTTTCCCCCTTTTTCTTTAAGGCCTGGAAGATGCAGTATCCTCAGGGCCTGACCCTGCAGACATATTTATCCTGAGTCGAGAAATGAAGAGAATTCTCCAGGGAGAAGCATTCATATCCTTGTAGACTTAGAGCAAAGACTTCCCTGGTTCTACAACTAACCAGCTGCTCAACTCATGATACAGCTCTCCAGGTAGGGATCATAACATGTACTTCAGTCCACTGAGCTGGTGAAAAATAAATTCAACACATCTAATGTCATCGAGGGTAATTCATTTAGAGATAGCCCCAACCGAGGGACAAAACTGTGTGGCAGGAAATCACCCTACAGAGATAGACCTGTGGTTCTCATATGGGGACAATGTTGCCGCCCCTAACTCCCCCGGGGACATTTTCCACTGTCTAAAGACATTTTGGGTTGTCACAACTGAGGTGGGGGACGCTAGGGAAGCTAGTGGGTAGAGGTCAGGGATGCTGCTCAACATCCTGCAGTGTACAAGACCGCCCCCCTCCGCCCCCCAAAACAAAGAATGGTCCAGCCCGAAATGGCCACAGTGCTCAGACTGAGACACGGGTTAGAAGAGAGAAAGGGGGACAGATGTCTCTTTTAGGATAGCAAAAGAAGGAAATATCTGTCGACTCCATAGTTCCATTTCCAGGAATTACCCCATCAATGTACCTCACTGTGTGTCAAGATATGCACACAAGGTCTCTGACCCTCCCCCATTCATGCTCTGTCTCTGTCTCAAAAATAAATAAACGTTAAAAAAAAAATTAAAAAAAAAAAATGGGGCGCCTGGGTGGCTCAGTTGGTTAAGCGGCCGACTTCGGCTCAGGTCATGATCTCATGCTCCGTGAGTTCGAGCCCCACGTCGGGCTCTATGCTGACAGCTCGGAGCCTGGAGCCTGTTTCAGATTCTGTGTCTCCCTCTCTCTGACCCTCCCCCATTCATGTTCTGTCTCTCTCTGTCTCAAAAATAAATAAACGTTAAAAAAAAAAAATTTAAAAAAAAGATGTGCAAACAAGGATAATAAATACAGTATCATGACCTTGATAGATTGATTGTGGGCCATGCCATGCAAGGAGTGGGGAACAACATAGTCCTTGCCTCCATGAACATACACTGTGGTTGGACAGAGAGAGACTAAAAAAGACAGACTAAAAAAGACACAAATGGGGGCACCTCGGTTGGTTAAACATCTGACTCTTGGTTTTGGGTCAGGTCATGATCATGAGTTTGAGCCCCATGCTGTCATTGCAGAGCCTGCTTGGGATTCTCTCCCCCTCTCTGCCCCTCCCCCACTCGCACACTCTCTCAAAATAAATAAATAAACTTAAAAGAAAAAAAAGTCACAAATGAGGTGATTTCAGATAGTGCTGAATATGAGGGGTGCCTGCGTGGCTCAGTCAGTTAAGCATCCGACTTCGGCTCAGGTCATGATCTCATGATTCGTGGGTTCAAGCCCCGCATTGGGCTCTGTGTTGACAGCTCAGAACCTGGAGACTGCTTTGGATTCTGTGTCTCCCTCTCTCTGTGCTCCTCCCCACTCACTCTCTCTGTCTCTCTCTCTCAAAAATAAACATTAAAAAATTAAAGAAAAAAAATTTTAACTAAAAAAAAAAGAAAAATCCAGCAGGGTAGGGAGATGAGAGACCTTTCTGGGGTGCGGGAAATACTCTGTATCTTGATTATAGTGGCAGTTACATGCATGCATTTGCCAAAAATCAACAAGATACATATTTAAACTGTATGTATTTATCGTATGTAAATTACACCTTAATAAAGTTGATTAAAAGGAGAGATATGAAATAACCAAACAGGGAAGAATATTATTAGCATTTGTCAGATCTCGGACATGGTTACCTGGGTATTTGTTTTATTCTTTTAAGTTAGAAATATTTCATTTAAAAACATAACACAAACATTTAAAAAGCAAGCACGAAATCCTAGGCAGGGTAAGAGAATGGTGACTGGTGGGGCACATGTGGGGGCCGTCACGTCAGCCAGGGCGCTCAGGCAAGGCCTCTGCGAGGTGAGGTTTGAGGAAGGCCTAATGGAAGTGAGGTGGAGAGGGGGACACACCAGGCAGAGGGGTGGGAAGAGGGAGAGACGCAGGAAGAGAATGAAGGCCAGAGTGGCTAGAGTGAGCTAAGAGGTGGATTCTAGAAAGACCCATGGCAGCTAAAGAAAGCTGCCCAGCGGCTGACCTGTGGGAGTATGTCCACCCCAGAGGTCCTTACAGGAAATGGAAAAAGGAGCAAGGCCAGCTACAGGGCTCTCAGCGCCTAAGGGGCCCTCAAGCCCTTTCCAGAGTGAAGAGAGTTGCTCTTTTCCTCTCCGGGGGCCACTGACCAACCTTCAACAAGGCAGCTGCTAGTGCCATCCTCTATCTTCCGCTTTCTAAGAAAATTGTTTTTCATGTCAAAAAAAAAAAAAAAAAAGTTCTTTTATTCCTCTTTCTCCTCGAAGGTTATGAGGAGCTGCTCTCTCCAGCTCCCCCCAACCCTCCCCTCCAACACACACCTATCAAGGTTTTCACGCTGTATTTTTCCAAGGGAAGTGGTCCCATTGATCCACTACTCCTCTCTGCCTCACCTTGGGAGTGATCAATTTGCAAGACAGTTGTCTCAAATTCAGGGAACACTTGGCAGAAATAAAAAAGAGGGCTAGTTGAGCAATATCCAAGGGTTCAATGATTTATTTAATTAACACTTATTCTACAGTTACTCAGTCCTAGGCACCGGAACATCATGATCGTGATAATTACGGCAAACCTGTATTGCGAAATCACCCTGGGGCAGGCACTGACTCTGGCTCATTTCTGCCCCTCAACAGCTCTGGAGGTTCCCATGTTACAGAGGAAAGAATCTGGGCTCAGAGAAGCCGAGTGACGTGCTCAAGATCACATTATAAATAAGGACAGGAGGCAAGCTCAGCCCGCTCATGAACTCTTATAAAATGTGGCTGGTGGGGCGCCTGGGTGGCTCAGTCGGTTAAGCGTCCGACTTCAGCTCAGGTCACGATCTCGCGGTCCGTGAGTTCGAGCCCCGCGTCGGGCTCTGGGCTGATGGCTCAGAGCCTGGAGCCTGCTTCGGATTCTGTGTCTCCCTCTCTCTCTGCCCCTCCCCCGTTCATGCTGTGTCTCTCTCTGTCTCAAAAATAAATAAATGTTAAAAAAAAAAAAAATTAAAATGTGGCTGGTAACGAAAGTACAACGCCACCAACAATTCGGCTTATGGGTGGGGAGCAGGAAAGATACAAAAACAAATCAAAATTCCAGTGGCCTCACACTCACTGGGTTGGCTAGAAAAACAACAACAACAACCAGAAAATAACAAGTGTTGATGCAGACGTAGAGAAATTGGAAGCCTGGGTGCTGCTGGTGGGAATATAAAATGGTGTCGCCACTGTGCTACTTGCCTGGCTCTTCCTCAAAAGGATAAACCTAGAGTTACCACATGACCCAGCAATTCTTCTTGGTATTTCCATTCTCCCAAGAGAACAGAAAAACTTGTACGTGAATGTTCATGGTTGTACACTATTCACAATAGCCAAAAGGTGGAAGTGGGCCAGATGTCCACCAACGGATGAATGCATGAACAAAATGTAGCATAACCATCGGACAGAAAGTTATAAAAGGAATGAAGTAGAGATACATGCTACAATATTTTGTAGCTGAACCCTGGAAACATTATGGAAGCTGAAAGAAGCCAGATACAAAATCATTTATGGTATGATTCTATTTCTGAGACATCCAGAACAGGTGAATCTAGACTGACAGAGAGCAAATTGGTGGTTGCTAGGATCTGTAGGAGACAGGCTGGGGGCTAGCAGGACAGATATGGGGAGTGACTCCTCAGTGGGCACGGGTCTCCTTTGGAATGATGAAAATATTCTGGAACTAGAGAGAGGTGATGGTTACACAACACTGAGAACGTACTAAATGCCACTGAGCTGTATATACTTTAAAATGGTTAGATTGAGCGGCACCTGGGTGGCTTAGTTCGTTAAGCGACCATCTCTTGATTTCAGCTCAGGTTGTGATCTCGTGGTCACGGGATCAAGCCCTGCATCGGGCTCTGTGCTGAGTGAAGCCTGCTTGGGATTCCCCCTCTCCCTCTGCTGTCTCTAAATAAATAAATAATCTTGAAAACAAAAAGTTTAGATTGACATTATATAAATTTTACCTCAATGAAAACAAATTATGGGTCCTAAGTGTTAATGAGCCACATAAACCTGACCTAGTGCAAGACATAGTAAAGTACAACCCATTCTTGGGAGGGGCATGGTCAGGGAAGGCTTCCCAGAGGAGGCATTCAAGTTAAGTATTTTTTTAATGTTTTATTATTTATTTTTGAGAGAGAGAGAGAGAG
This sequence comes from Panthera uncia, assembly GCF_023721935.1. Taxonomy (NCBI): domain Eukaryota; kingdom Metazoa; phylum Chordata; class Mammalia; order Carnivora; family Felidae; genus Panthera; species Panthera uncia. Next base: position 9,314,395 of record NC_064815.1, read on the forward strand.
AGAGACCGAGCATGAGTGGGGGAGGGGCAGAGAGAGAGGGAGACACAGAATCTGAAGCAGGCTCTAGGCTCTGGGCTGTCAGCACAGGCACAGAGCCTGACATGGGGCTCGAACCCACGAACCGTGAGATCATGACCTGAGCCAGACGGAATCCAAAGCAGGCTCCAGGCTCTGGGCTGTCAGCACAGGCACAGAGCCTGACATGGGGCTCGAACCCACGAACCGTGTGATCATGACCTGAGCCAGAGTCGGATGCTTGACCGACTAAGCCACCCAGGTGTGCCCCTCGAGTTAAGTCTTTCTTTAAAAAAAAAATTTTTTTTTTAACATTTATTTATTTTTGAGACAGAGAGAGACAGAGCATGAACAGGGGAGGGAGACACAGAATCCGAAGCAGGCTCCAGGCTCTGAGCTGTCAGCACAGAGCCCGACTCGGGGCTCGAACTCACGGACCGTGAGATCATGACCTGAGCCGAAGTTGGACGCTTAACCGACCAAGCCACCCAGGCACCCCACGAGTTAAGTCTTTCAAGATAAGTAGGATGGGGGCGCCTGGCTGGCCCAGTCGGTGGAGCACACAACTCTTGATCTTGGGATTGTGAGTTTCAACCCTGCCATTGGGTGTGGAGATTACTTAAAAAAAAAAAAAAGAGGGGCGCCCGGGTGGCTCAGTAGGTTAAGTGTTGGACTCCTGATTTTGGCTGAGGTCATGTTCTCACAGTTTACGAGATCAAGCCCCGAGCTGGGCTCTGCACTGAGCAGGGAACCTGCCTGGGATTCTCTCTCTCTGCCCTCCCCTGCTCATGCTCTCTCTCTCTCTCTCTGTCTCAAAATAAACTTAAAAAGGTAAGTAGGATGTATTAACTAACTGTATCATGGTAATCACTTCAAAATATATGTGTATCAAATCATGACATTGTACACCTTCAACTTACATATTGTTGTATGTCACCTATATCTCAATAAAACTAGGACAAAAAAGATAGGTAGGATTTTGCCCAGGAAATATTTCAGGGAAGGAAACTCCATGCAGAGGGACCCGAGTAACAGAACCATGCACTGCAGTCCCACTACCCTTTGCTGTTCTGGTCCTGAAGTTCTTGATTTCAAAAGATAAAGTCCCAAGTAACTTGCTAACTTAACAGTAAAGCAGGCAAAGACGGTTACTAATTTGGATTTCTAAAATAAATTAATGAGGATTCTCTTCACAAATAACATCACCCCCGCTTATTTGTACTCTGGGTTTTTATGTTTTCCTTTGCTTTTTAAATGGGGAAGATGATGCTGGCTTCACCCTCAGGCAGAACAGGTGTGTGCTGTGGATATCCCCAACCTCCATTTCAAGTAAAAAAAAGAGAGGGGCGCCTGGGTGGCTCAGTCGGGTAAGCGTCTGATGTCGGCTGAGGTCATGATCTCACAGTCTGTGGGTTCGAGTCCCGCGTCGGGCTCTGTGCTGACAGCTCGGAGCCTGGAGCCTGCTTTGGATTCTGTGTCTCCCTCTCTCTCTGATCTCCCCTGCTCACACTCTTGTCTTTCTCTCAAAAATAAATAAAAAAACATATAAAAATTTAAAAAAGAGAGAGAAATACATCTTGGGGCAAGAATTTAATATTTGATATTCAGAAATAATTCTGAAGTAATCACTGTGGAGAAAGTCAACCATTGCTGTTCTCTTGAGTGACTTATGATGACAGGTCCCATAATTTTCAGGGCTTGGGATCTCAAGGTTGTATCTCAGCCCAGCCCCCCAAGAAAGTGGAGGGTTCTCACTAAACTCAGGGCCTTTGTTCCAGAATGTGTGACACATCTGAACAATAACATCCACTCAGACATCCAAAACTACGGCTCTAAACAATCTGAAGGCAAAAATGTCCCTGGAGGATTCCTGAAGACAGCATCTTCCTTGTCCCTCCTCCCTAGAAATATCCGATGCTAAATTTGAAAGCTGACCGGCAGCCAGATGGTAAGGAACTTAGATTACAGAACAGAAAAAGCAGGACCATCTAGCTCAATAACTCCCCAACCTGCCCCACCCTCCCCGGAAGAATCATGGAATTTATGGTGATCTTTATGGACACCTATGAAGTACTGGCCCCTGAAATTTACATCAACCTGGGGCAATTTTTCCCTCTCTCACACCTCTAGGGACATTTGGCAATGTCTGGAGAGACTTTTTGTTGTCACAAGTTGGGAGGGGGTTGCTACTGACATGTGGGGGGTTGAGGCCAGGGGTGCTGTTAAAAATCCTAAAAAGTGCAGGATACCTCCACCCCAACCCCCCAACAAAGAATAATCTGGCCCAAAATATCAACAGTACTGAAATATTAACTAATATTCTCTTCGTATCCATGATTCTAGCCTGGACAAATGTTAATACCAACCAAAGACTGAATTTTTCTCCAACAGATACGACGAGAGTCTACTCACTACCTCAGCTAAGCTTGTCTTGGGTCTTCTTCTCCAGATTGAAGGAGGCCAAAGTACCAGCTGGAAACCACATATCAAGTACAATTTCTATCCTTCTGCTTCCTCTTTGAGCCCTTCTTCTTTGCTGTAAGCAGAAACCCAAGCACCCGACACAAAACCCAGGAAGTGGGCTCAGCCTCCCCAGGAAGAACGGATTGCTTATTCTGGGAGATTGCTTATTCTCCAACGCTATGAAGTCTCCCTTCTCCCACCCAAATTTAGTCAGATAAGGTTGGCATGTCAGAGCTGGATAACTTGGTCCAACACTCTGGTTTAGAAAAGAAAACAGAACGGGGCCATTCTCTTGCTTCCCTAATTAACACCCTCCATCCACCGCTCTTAGAATGAAATTCAAAGTCCTTAGCCTAATCTAGGGGTGCCTGGCTGGCTCAGTCAGAAGAGCATGTGACTCTTGATCACATGGGTCATGGGTTTGAACCCCACCTTGGGTAGAGAGATTACTTAAATAAATAAACTTTAAAACAACAACAATAACAAGTCCTTCGCCTCATCTACAACAAGATTTGTCAACCTCGGTACTATCTGGGGCTAGATCATTCTGTCTTGTGGGGGCAGTCCTGTGCACTGTAGGATGTTTAACAGCATCCTGGTCTCCATCTACTCGATGCCAGTAGCATACCACCCCCAAGTGTGACAACCCCAAATGTCTCTCTACATCACCAAACATCCTCTGAGGGCAAAACCCCCCAACTGGGAACCACTGCTCTGCCAGGATCTAAATAATTTGACCCCAGCCTACACCTCAGACCTCACCCGCCAGCCCCATCTGCCTTCTTTCTATTCCTTGAAAACAAGACCATTCCTGCCGCAGGGTCTTTGCACCTGCTATTGCCTCAGCTTGGGAACATCAACTCAAATATCACTGCCTCAACCACGCTTTCCAAGACCACCCAGCTGAAAATAGTCCCCCAGCCTCCCTCCCTCTCAATTGCTTGTTTTCAGCACCTACTTTATTTCTGATAAAGGCACTTTGTCCTTATCTGATATTTTCTGGTTCTCCATGGAGGCAAGGACATTATCCATCCATTATCCACAACTACATTCACAACACACGGTGGAACTTCAATCCAGATGACCATGAGAACGAGCTATGCAGCCCTGACGTGGAGGCCTGCTACCACCACATCCCGGTCCAGAGAGGGGGCCCCGTGTCTGTTGCCTGCCCCCCGACCTCAAGAGAAGTGAAGCGGAGTTGGCAGACAAAAGCCAGGGGACAGGTGCCATTTCTACTTTTTCTCATTTTAACGCAAGGTCACAAATAAACAGGCCTGGTTTCCTTTTTTAAGAGTCCGATGAGCTGAATTTGGTTGAGCCACGTGGGGTGGGCTTGGGAGGATGGAAATAGACCATCTGTAAATTACTCAAAAGAATCCAGAAGCCATCCTCTCCGCACCCCCCCCAGCAGCCGGCTTGTACAAATGCTGCTCCGTTCTCTACCCAGACAAAAATTCGCTCTCCCTGCAGCCTTTGAAAACAGCTAAATTCTAATCAATAAAAAGGAAATCAAAGAAAACCATTTGGGACAAAAGACACTTTCTGGGGAAAACAACAGCCTGGCTCTCCTCCTGAGACTGGTCCTTTTAAGTGCTTCTAAATGGCGCTCTGGCTCTGGCCCTTGCTCACCGAGCAGAGGGTTTCAGAGGTATGCACACAACTTTTAACAAGGCCCGAAGAAGGCTGCTCTGTGTTTCCCTGACTTTGTTCTCATGTGTTGGGAGAAACCCTTTGTCTCTTAATTTACTGTGCAAACAATTAAAATAGGAACGGATTTTTTTAAAAGCGAAATCCAACGATAATCCCAGCACTTTACAGGTTTCATCAAATGCTTCCTTTTCTCCACTGCTGCCCCCCCATCCCAAGTGTGTGGCTTGAACTCATGACCCCAAGATCAAGAGTCACATGTTCTACTCACCAAGCCGGCCAGGCGCCCACAAAGCTTCATTTTTAATTAGTTATTTATTATTATTTATTTACTTACTTATTTTTCATTTATTTTTGAGAGAGAGGGAGAGAGAGAGAATTCTGAAGCAGGGCTCGAGCTCACCCGATGTGGGGCTCGAACTCATGAACCGTGAGACCATGAGCTGAGCTGAAGGCAGATGCTAACCTGACCTGAGACCCTTAAGTTTCATTTTTAATGTCTATGCAGAATATTCCATTAGGCTGAAATACTGTAACTTATTTTAACCATTTTCCTATCGCTAGGTACTTAGGTTATTTTTTTTTTAATTTTTTTAACATTTATTCATTTTTGAGAGTGAGAGAGACAGAGGATGAGTGGAGGAGGGGCAGAGAGAGAGGGAGACATAGAATCCGAAGCAGGCTCCAGGCTCCGAGCTGTCAGCACAGGGCCCAACATGGCACCCAAACTCACAGACTGCGAGATCATGACCTGAGCTAAAGTTGGATGCTTAACAGACTGAGCCACCCAGGCGCCCCAATTTTTTTTTTTTTTTAATTTGAGAGAGCACAAGCAGAGGAGAGGGGCAGAGGGGGAGGAGAGAGAGAGAATCTCAAGCAGGCTCTACACTCAGCATGGAGCCCATTGTGGGGTTCCATCCCACGACCCTGGGATCATGAGCAGAGCCAAAATCAAGAGTCAGATACTCAACTCACTGAGCCACACAGGCACCCTGCTACGTACTTAGGTTATTTTTAATGACCTAAAATTGAGCACTTTGGTATTTTTCTTCTTTCAGATTACATCCTTCCAATAAAACCCATCAGTGGTATTACTGGGGCAAAGAATATATCAAGATATATAAAAAACATCCAAATATTTTTATGCTGCTCAATATCAACTGCCAGACCAGCCCAAAGGGCTAAAATAACTTCATGGCAACCAGCAGGATAGAAATCTCCCCACAAAGTCACCAGCACTGAACATTAACATTTTAACACATGGGTATGGGATCTGTGGGGGTGCTGAAATATTTTTTTGTTTGTATTTCTTTGATTGAATATCTAATCATATATTGATTTAACTGCATTTCCTCTTTTGCATGAAAATGTTGACAGTCTTTCTGGGTGAGTTCAATGCCCTGCTATATGCCCACGGCTGCCTGACAACATACATTTCCCACCGGAATGTGTCTACCTGTTCCTGTCAGCCATTCTAAGTATTCCTGTCCACTGGGTATCTTATTTTGGATTTACTTTGTATTTCCCTGGCTGCTTTCACGTTCATTGGCTATTTATACCTTTAAAAGACTCTGCTCATTTCTTTGTGCCTATTTTCTATTGGGTATTTGTCTTTCTCTTATTAATTTACAAAAGGCCTTTAAATATTATGGATACTAAACTACCCACCTGTTATGTGTTGTTATGGATTGAATTGTGTCTCTCCCCCACCCTCAAATTCATGTTTAAGTCCCAACCCCTAGCATCTCAGAATGTGACCTTATTTAGGAATAGGGTCCTTACAGATGTAATTAGTTAAGATGAAGTCATATGGGAGTAGGGCGGACCTCTAATCCAATATGACCATTGTTTTTATAAAAAGGACAAATCTGGACACAGATATGCATATTAGAGACAGTACCATGTGGAACTAAGTTATAATGCTTAGAAAAGATCCTTCCTAAAACCTTCAGAGGGAGCATGACCCTGCAGACACCTGGATCTTATGCTACTGGCCTCCAAAACAGTAAATTTCTGTTGTTTAACCACTCAGTTTTTAGTACTTTGTTACAACAGCCCCAGTAAACGAATATACGTGTATAACAAATGTATCTTCCCAGTTTGTGGCTTTAGTTAAAAAAAATTTTTTTTACTGTATTTTGACGAGCAGAGTGCATAATTTTAACATGGTAGAATATGCCCATCTTTTTCTTCTATGGTTTGCACTGTATGACTTTTTTAGAAATGCTTTGTTATGCTAAGGTTGTAAAGATATTCTCTTTTTCTTTTTTCTTTCGTTTGTTTGCTTGTTTTGCCTTCTAAAAGTTTGGCCTTTCAAACATAAATCCTTGGATTATCTGGACTTGATTTTGGTATATGGTGTGAGGTAAGGCTCTGTTTCCATTTTTGAGGTAGCGACCATCTTTTTTTCTCCTGTCTTTCTGCCCCATCAGACAATGACTTTGTAATTTTATATTACTCTGTCCATCCCTCCAGGTACAGAACAGACTCTTGATAAATGCTGATGGACAGAAACGTTTGTTTATATCCTGCAAATGAAGCTAAACTTTCCAGGGAAGATAGGAGAGAAGCTCAATCTTTGGATATGGAGAGTTTCTGTACAGCACTCAATGGCCATCTAAATTCAGTCCACATACTTCAGACCTACTCAAGCATCTCAAAAAGAGTGAGATCTTGACTCTATCATAAATTGAACTCCCAGAGAACATCTTATAGCAAAGATGGCTGGTCTAACAGAGATCACTCCACAACGTGCGGCACTATCAACCCAAACCTAAAGTGACAGCACGAAGCCTTGTCTCCAGCTACCCAGTATCCATAACAAAGGACTAACAGTGGACACAATTATGTTAAGGGAGAGTCTCCCTCAAGTAGAAGGAGCAGCACCCAGGAAAGGCCAGGGCACTTAGGGGCGAGTGGCCAGGAGAAGTTCTACCAGCTAAGGGAGAGCTTTTGAGCCAAGAGGGCCCAGCCCCAGACCCTTCTTCCATCTGCTCATTCCATTTTGGGGTAGGAAGTCCCCCTCTGCTTCTCTGTGTCTCCCCAACACCTACCCAACTTCAGATCCAGCCCGAGCATCCTGTCAATAGTTACTTATAGACTACCACATGTAGGGCACAGGGCTAGCATACAGGAGGCACTCAATGATTATCCTGACTGTCCTGACACCAAGGACCCAGAAGTGAGTAAGACAGTCAAGGTCCCTGTAATGCAGTTCCTGAAAGTAGGGTGGGTCCTAAATCCAACATAATTGGTGTCCTTATAAGACAGACGTGGTCAGAGAAGAACACCACGTGATGACAGACAAGAGATCCAGGTGCTACATCTGTAAGCCAAGGAACGCCAAGGACTGCCTGCCACCAGAAGCTAGGACAAAGGCATGGGACAGAATCTCCCTCAGCCCCTCCAGAAAGGAACCCCTGCCAACACCTTAATTTTGGACTCCCAGACTCCAGGACTGAGAGAGAATAAATTCCTGAATAAAGCCACCGAATCTGTGGAACTTTTGACGGCGGCTCCAGGAAACTAACACAGTGATAGATTAAGCAAAGGAATCAGGTCACAGAGCTACCTTCCAATGCCAGCTCTAGCAGGTCCTGACTGTGTGGCCTTGGACATGCTGCTGAACCTCTCTGGGCCCCATTTCCTATCCTGGGAAAACGGGGGACAAAATATATACCCCATGACATTCTAGTAGAGAATAGCTCTTTTCTAAATTCCTCTGTTGCTGGCATCACCGGGGTCCCTCCTGGTTTTCCTCTTACTCCTAGCTTCCATTTTTTGGTCTTCACTGTTCTCATTCCTTTTCCTTGGCCCTTAAGTACAGTCTTCCCCAGAATTCAACTCCTGGTCACCTTTTCTTCTTACATTATACAGTGTTTTTTGGCAACTTTGTGCCAGGCACAGAATTCTGAATGCTTTCCTTTAGTGTTCCATTTGATCGTCACTACAGCCCTCTGAGAGAGGGACTACTAATATCCCCACTGTACATATGAGTAAAGGGAGACAATGGATTGTCAAGGCATGCGCCTGACATCACACAGTGAGCAGGGGGCAGAGCCAGTGTGTGATCTAATAAGAGATACATATTTGGATTTTTGTCCCCTGTTTCTGGCATACAGCTTCTAATACCCTTGGAATCTCTGGGGAGATAAGAAGGGCTTGTGTATGCTAATGAGATGACTAAGGGCTGGGGTTCCCTACATAGTTTCAGGAAGAAGGCTGGTTGCTAGAGAGACCAAAGCATAATGAGAGGGTTGGAACTCTGGGGAGGGGCGGGGGTGGAGGCTGAGTTCAATCGCCAATGGCCAGTGATGTAATCAGTCATGCTTATGTTATTAAACTTCCACTAAAAAGAACAAAAAACAAACAAAAAAACTTTCCTAAATAACAGGGTTTAGAGTTAGCACATCAAGGTGCTGGGAGGATGGTGGACCCCGAAAGGGAACAGAAGCTCCGTGCCCCTTTCCACCCAATACCTTGCCTTATGCATCACTTTTGTTTAGCTGCTCCTGAGTTTATATCCTTTAAAATAAACGAATGGTAAAGTGTCTTCCTGAGTTTTGCGAGCAATCCTAGCAAATTATGGAAGCTGAGGCAGAGGTCAGAAGAACCCCTAGTTTACAGCTGGGTCAGTGAGAAGTATGGGGACACCTGGGACTTGCAATTGGCATCTGTGATGGGGGCGGTCTGGTGAGACTGAGCCCTTAAACTGTGGGATCTGAACAAACGCCAGGCAGTGAGTGTCAGAACTGAACTAAGTTGTAGGATACTCCGTTGGTGTCTGGACAAACGGGGAATGTGTTGGTGTGAATAAAACACTCCATACATTTAGTGTCAGAAGTGTTATGAGTAAAAACGGCTTATAGGGTATGAGCCTAAGGAGGCTGATTCCAGATTGTGTCTTTTTTTTTTTTTTTTTGGAGAGAGGGAGAGAAAGACAGAGTGTGAGCAGGCGAGAGTAGAGAGAGAGGGAGACACAGAATCTGAAGCAGGCTCCAAGCTCTGAGCTGTCAGCACAGGGCCCAACACGGGGTTTGAACTCACAGACCGCAAGATCATGACCTGAGCTGAAGTCTGACGCTTAACCGACTGAGCCACCCAGACGCCCCAGATTGTACATTCTTGACAACTGTGCTCTTTGGCTTTTACCCCCACTGTCCCCCACTGAAAACTGAGGCTCAGAGAAGGCAAGTAATTTTCCCAAGGTCGCACAGTGAGTATCCCCTGCCTGGGTATCCCCATAACATGAGTGCCCTGCCTGAGAGCTCAGTAAATATTTACTGAATGGATGAAGGTATATGTGGTCAAGTCAGGATTTGAACTTGGGTCTGTCAGGCTTCAAAGCCCACCCTCTTACCTAGTCCAGGGCCTGGCACATGGAAAGAGTCTAATACACCTAGTGATCAATTTTAGAAAAAAACAAGAAAAGCACAGGCATTCCTGTAGCTACTTTGCTCTCTTATGTCAGCTGCCCTCAAAAGCCCTGTTATTAAAAAAATCGCACTTTCTCTCAGCCTCAGTTTGGGGGGGTGGCTACAGGCAGCAAATGTTTCTGTCTACTCGGCATCCTTCGCCGCTTATTCTGGTATCAGAAGCGGTCTGGCTGTGGTTTGGGTGGGGCTGACCTTGGGCACTGGACCCCACGGGAGAAGTCTGTGGAGCTGTGCTCAAGAAGGTCCCAGAGCTTCCCGGGTGCCTCGCGGTTCAATTCCTCCTTTGCTTCTATGCCCTGTCCCAGTGCCCTTTCTGTACTACCCTCATTTTCTCCCAGAGCTGGTGAATGCCAGCTCCACCATTTACCAGGTTCTCCAACTCCTCAGCCTTCGTGTTTGTCTCTGCACAACGGGACAGTAGGAACACCTGTCATGTAGAGCTGAAGAAAGAATTCAGTGGGTTAACATATGGGAAGAACTGAGAGCCCAGCAGTTAGCAAGCGAATCCGTTATCATTTTACATATCACTTCCCTCAAGCTGGCCAGAGTCAGTTCTGCGGCTGCTTGAACCGAAGTCCCTTCTCTCAGTCCCACTCTTTCACTTTGCATCCTAGTCACTGATGGCCATGACTTGTTTGGCTGCTGCAGGAAATGAACATGTACTGAGCTCCAGAGTCACCTAAGTTCGAGTCCTGGCTCCGCCATTTATTCCGTGAACTTCTGAGGAAAGTCATTCATTGCCTGGAGTCTCAGTTTCCTCAGGTGTCAAACAGGGATGATCGCTGTCCCTCAAGGTTTGTATGATTCGGCGGGGTCATGTTGGAAAATGCTTCCTTTGGACGGTGTCAGGAAATAGGACGTATTGACATGTGCTCACGATTTGTTCGAGTGACAAGTCTTGAGGGAAGGGACCAGGTCTCACTCTTGCCTGTAGCCCCAGAACCTGCGACTGGTACAGGCTCAGTCAGTGGTGACAGTCCACTGAAATCTTCAACCTCTGCCTCTCTGAGCAGAGCCCCAGCATTGCCTCTGAAGCTTACCACGAGACACCGGGGCCACCCACCTGCCAGGCACTTAAGAGCTCCAGCTTTACCGCCTCGAACCCTCCCGGGGTTGACAAATCACTTGCTGGCTCATGTTGCTTTAATTTCCTTGGTCAAACTGAGCCACCGTTCCTTAGCTAAGAAGACTTTAGCACAATCCCATGGTAGTGATTGCCAGCAACATTTACTTGGGGCTTACCAGCAGTGAGTGCACATCAACAGAAGCCTTGCGATGGGCTGGGCCCGTGTGAACGCCACAGGCATTATCAGATGCCACCTTCACTGCAACTCTTGAGGTTGCATTTGCTTTTCCTGCCATTTTCCATAGAAAATAGAAGGAAGCTCACCTTCAGAGAGAGAGAGAGGGTGCAGGCCAAGAGCAGATGCCAGACTTCGAATGCAGACTCCTCCATTCACTAACCGCATGGCCTCGGGTAAGTTATTTCAGACTTTCTGTGCCTCAGTTTTTTAATTTTTTAACATTATTTTCTTTATTTACCTATTTTTAAGATTTTTTTTTTAAAAGTAATGTCTGCCTCCAACATGGGGCTCAAACTCACAACCCTGACATCAAGAGTCCCATGCTCCACCAGTTGAGCCAGCCAGGCACCCCTGTGCCTCATTTTTTTTTTTTTTCATGAAAAATAGGGATAATGATAGTTCCTGGGTGATTTTCAAATTTATATGGAAAGCCCTAAAATGATATAATCCCTGGTCAATGGGAAGACTCAGGAAGAGTCATCGATCACCATTATTTTCAGGACAACCAGTAACTGCCCTAGGTCACTTCACTGGGAGTGGCTGGGCTGACTCTGGCCTAAGGATCTGTGGGATGGCTGGGCTGTACTCTTTATATGGCACCACTGTATACATACATCGTGCCCTGTGCTTTGAGCCTCAAGGGGCCCTCTTGTGGCCCACAAACACACCCTGAAATAAGTACCACTGTGATCAGTGGTATGTGGATATTTAACCCTCCAGGAGGGGAAAAGGCTCTGATTTGGAGTATTTGTCAATTTCATACACAAGGGCTGACCTCAATGTGAAGTCCTTCAGCTTGCGAAATTCCTGACAATTTAAAATGAGCTCTGTGAGCCAGTGCAAGCTAGCTCCAGCACACCATATCATCCCCATTTTATAGACAAAGAAACTGAGGCTTAGACATGATAAGATAACTCTCCCAGGACCACACCTCTAGAGGATATAAAAACCAGGACTTGAACCCAGGTCTATATATTCCAGGGCCTATGCTCTTAGTCACCACAGACCTCTTCCCTTATGGGGTGAAGGAGTGTGGCACAGCAGCCCCCACCTAAAAGTCAGGCAACTGACTAGTCTCTGAAAGCTGTCACTGAAAGCTGTGTGACCTTGGACAAGTCACTCAACCACTCTGTGCTACAGTCTTCTCATCTAGAAAACAGGCTTGGTGCAAGTCATTACCAGTTCCCCTTCTAGTTTATATTATAACTAGGAATCAGAAACTCATGTTGAGATCAGAAATGCAAACTCTACTTCTTTTCTAGGAGGAGAAAAACAGGAAGGACTACATGAAAAGAAACTTCTAGTTAATGTTCCCTTCTAAGGCTCTGCTCGGGCCGGCCCTGGCTGCACAGTGTTGCCAAAACACTGCTGTTCACCAAAACCTGGGCGGGAAACCCTTTTAACACACACAGAGGCCAGGATCCGACTGAGAGGGTCAAGGCTGACAGCAGCTTAAAGAGGGATGCTCATTAAAAACCTGACATTTGCCTTGTCGAGGGCCTCGCCGGTTATGGCATCAGGTGGTGAGTGATCTCAAAATACAATATGCAGTCGGGAGAGGCCGGGGCCGTGTATCACTCCAGGCAGTTTCCAGGAACTTGACCCAAGCAACACAACTCTGGATACCTCAAATCGTCAACTATTTTTCCTTTTAAAAGATGTCCTAAATTCTTTTGATCTCTGTCTGCCTGAGACATGGTAAGACCAAAGTATATGCCGAAACACAAACTGGACCCTATGGCCAATTCCTCATGGCCTGGATCTTACTTGCTTCCCAACCTCTTCTTTCTCTTTTTGGCTTCCTCCCTCCTCCTTCCCAGTGCACGAGCTCCCAGTCAATACTTACTCAGTGTATATTATATGCCAGGTGCTTTGCCTGCCTGATCTTGGTTTATCAAGATGTAATGTAGTGGAGTAGAGTGGCTAACAGCACAGCCTCTGGAGCTGGACAGCCTGGGTGCAAATCCCAGTTCTGTGGACTTGGGCATGTTACTTAATGCATGCCTCAGTTTTCCCCATCTATAAAATGGGATGATAACAATAGTTAATACAATAGAAACACTTAGCACCATGCCTGTCATACAGCGAGTACTACGTCACAGTCAGCTCTCTGTATTTATTATCTGCCCCAAGTCCCCTATACCATAAGCACTGCATTATTATCCCTCATTTATAGGTGAGGAGTTGGACTCACGTTCATGAAGCTGGTAAATGGTGAAGCTGGGACATTGACCAGGTCAGTCTAACTCTAAAGCTAATGCTCTTCACACAACAATATTTATTCAGTTCAAAAAACATCTACCAAGTTCTTTCTATGTGCCCCAATACCAAGAATAAGTAATAGGAGACGCTGATATTATGGGAAGTCTGGCCAAGCCTTTAGCCGTACATCGACAGGATGCAGAGGGGAACCTTTCCTTTGACCTCCTGGGCCCAAAGCTGGGGACAAGACACAGGGACTAAGGAGCCAGCAACAGTGGGTCCCAGCACCTCCCTCTGGGATCTTCAAGAGGCAGAGGAGTACTGCTCGCAGTACTCAAGCCCACCCCCATTCCCTGCCTCTGTAAGCAAAAAAGTTGACACTGGCTGAGTGGGGAAAGCTGAGGGCTGTCCCTGCCCATCCACTCCAAAGCCGAGAGAGGTGGCTGCCAAGCAAGTCACGTGCAAAGTGACTCACGCCCCTACAGGAAGGGGACACTGGTGCCTTCTTCTCTAGGAGCGTCTGGTTAGCCAGGGGTCTTGCTCGTCTGTTTGTCACCATCCTGACGAGAGGAAAGGAGAAATGGAGAGAAGTGGCAAGCAGAGAAAGGGAGAGCAGGGAAGATCCTGCATTCGGAGCCCTCAAGGTGGCAAGAGTAAGCGTGGGGATGCAGAAGGTGTCACCCCAGCTCCCAGACTGCCGAGCTCCCTGCTGCCAGCGCTATATCTCTCCAGCCAGGAGTCTCGCTGGCCACCACAGTCCTCTCTCTTCATGTCCACGAAGCAGGCTGGAGGAGCCCAGGGAATTAAGGGTTCCTGAAGCAGCCCTCAACCTATGACTGCCTTAGGGAGCTGGTGAATAAACGCCCTGGTGCCCTCGCCCCTGCACTGAGTGCCTGTGAAAATTGCGCCCCATGGTGGTAACCTGCCTGATAACACGTCCTGTACAGGTCTCACTCCCCTACTTCCCTTCTGGTTTTTCTCAGCAGCACCCCCAAATAAAATACTTGCACTCAAATCTTGGTCTTGGGGTCTGCTTCTAGGAAAGCCCAGCCCAGGTCACAGATGACTTTCCCATGGCCAGTGAGCCCCATAGAAGGCAGTGCGATTGGGCCATCTGATCAGGACTCATCTTTGAGAGCTGGTCCTCCAGTGAAGGTAGCCCAACAGCAAAAGGCCAAAGGGTACACTCCCAGGGCCAGGGCAGCCCCCCTCCACTCCGGGAACTTCCAAGAGGTGACATCTGCCTGCTGCCAGGGCCAGGTCTTAAACCCCTGACTGCCAAGGTTCTTTGGTGTGTTAGCCAGGGAAACGGCAACAATACCAAAGAAAGAACTGGAACGGTGGCAGCTAAAGAAGAGACATTCACTCTTCCTTCTCTTAAACCACACTCCCTCCCACTGTGAGGCCACTGAGTGGCAGTGACAGGCTGGAATGTGGATGTGGTGACAAACCTTCTTCTACCAGGTGGACAGGGGCAGGACTCAGGGAAGGACAGGCCCCTGAGAATCCTCCCTGGGACTTCTGGAACTTTTAGAAGACAGGATGTCTCCTCCCATGTGTATGACCTGGCTGGTGGGAGCTTAGCCTGGGGCATCTTGTGGCTGCTTTGGGGGCATCTTGTGGCTGCTTTTGCTTCTGCACAGGAAAGGTCTTCCTGGGAGAAAGGTAATGGAGGAAGGCACAGGTGAGGAACATTCCGACTGAGAAAGATTCTCAGCGCACAACCTACCTCCTAGACCCAGGGGTGCCGGGAGCCCACACTACCACAGACCTTCCTCTCTGCCCAAAGCTAGTTTGAAATGGGTTCTGTAAGCTTTTTTTTCTTTTAAGGTTTATTTATTCATTTTGAGAGGGGGACAGGGGGATGGGGGAGAGAGAGAGAGAGATTGAGAGAGAGAGAGTCAGAGTACTAAGCAGGGTCCGCACTGTCAGTGCAGAGCCTGACATGGGACTCGATCTCATGAACAAAGAGATCATGACCTGAGCCAAAATCAAGAGCTGGATGCTTATTTAAAAAAAAAAAAAAAAAAAAAAAAAAAAAAAGGTGGGGGGCACCTGGGTGGCTCAGTTGGTTAAGCGTCCGACTTCACCTGAGTTCATGATCTCACGGTTCAGGAGTTCGAGCCCCACATAGGGCTCTATACTGACAGCCCAGAGCCTGGAGCCTGCTTTGGATTCTGTCTCCCTCTCTCTCTGCCCCTCCCTGACTCGTGCTCTGTCTCTCAAAAATAAATACACATTTAAAAAAAAAAAAAGAGTTGGACGCTTAACCAACTGAACCATCCAGCCGCTCTGGTTCTCTCAGTTTTAATGAAGATTCCTGATGAAAACAGACATTTTGAGGGCCATCCAAGAAAGTAAATCTCTTTACCTCAGAGTCACGCAATTTTTTTTTTTCTATTCCTCAA
The DNA here is from genome assembly GCF_023721935.1 of Panthera uncia. Lineage (NCBI taxonomy): Eukaryota > Metazoa > Chordata > Mammalia > Carnivora > Felidae > Panthera > Panthera uncia. The sequence goes on from NC_064815.1 coordinate 9,329,872, forward strand.
TTTAAAGAAAGGCAGTTCCCACAATGACACCTATCTTGGTCACCAAATCAGACTGTTCTATGCACATTTTCAAAAATCCAGTCAGTTTGGTGCTCCTGAGGAAAGCCATGAGCATGCCCCCTGGTCTCTAAAGCCTTTCCTAAACAGGCTCCAAGCAAACGTAGAATTCCTTCTAAGGGGATAACTCCAAAGGTAGAAGGAAGCAAGGTACATATTCATATAAAAACGCAGTTATACTTATGAGAGATACAGTCTTATCACATACTCGAGTTACATGGGGGTAGATCAGTTTACAAAGTCATCGGCCAGGGCTTTCTCCTAAATAGATTATATCATGCGGTCATGGGTGTGGGCTTAGAGTTAGTGTCAGGTTCAATTCCCCATTCCAGCTGTGCAACCATAGGTAAGTTCCTCGAACTCTCTGAGCCTCAGGCTACTCATCTATGAAATGCAGGTCCCATTACTACCCATCGGGTAGGGTAATGTAAGTATTGCACCCAGCCCAGGGGGCTGGGATGCAGGAGTACCCAGAATACGTTTATTGCTAAATGTGGTCTCTGAATCTTATCTGGCAAAGGCAATATGCACAGACTTCACTTCCTAAGCCACGAGACCCTGAATACTAGGCAACGAAGATCTAAAAGGCGTTCCTTTGGTCAGAGTAAATCTCAGGCTAAAGCAATTTTCAGAAACATAAATATCCAGCATCCCAGTGTGCAAATATCACTTTTGACTAAACACATTTTCTTCTTCTGAGCGCAAATCAAACACTTCTCCTCAGTAGGAAATCTGGCTTTGTAATAAAAGATGCTACACCCCTACACGATTCAGAATTATGCCCCAATAACCTTTAAGAGCACTCTAACCTGAGTCTGCTCCTTCCCAAATGGCTCCATAAAACATAGTCCTAATGGCAGTCTGTGTGGACCACCCGGCTCCTTCAACCATCACAAGAGCCAACCAGTGAGCCATGCTTTAGACCCGTATGCCCGGCTTGGATAGCTGGCCCTTTCCACCTGCCCCCAGCCACCCAGCGTTGCTCAGCAGGAGACCGCATTTAGAATCTCCTAGCACATTCGCCAACTGCGATTCATCCAAGACTCAGGACCTTGGAATCAGTGAGGCTGAAGTCTGGGAGCCGCCATTGCTTGTGAAGATAAGGGCAGAGCCAGCATGATGGCAAAATTCCCACTCTGTCAGACAGTCTCGTCTACAGCGCCCCGAAGCCAGAGTTGAACGTCTAAGCGTTGGTCCTGGACAATAAAGATCGTGCCTTTATTTTTTAATGTTTTTAAATGTTTATTTTTGAGAGAGACAGAGTGCGAGCAGAGGAGGAGCAGAGAGAGAGGGAGACATAGAACCTGAAGCAGGCTCCAGCCTCCAAGCTGTCAGCACAGAGCCCAACGTGGGGCTTGAACCCACAGACCGTGAGATCATGACCTGAGCTCAAGTCAGACGCCCAACTGACTGAGCCACCCAGGCGCCCCAAAGATTGTGCCTTTAAGTTGTCTCTCCAGCTGGCCCCTCGTGCCCCTGCACCTCACACGTAGGTTGGGGCCATCACCTCCTATCTATAAGACTGTACGTAGCAAATGACTCCTAAATGTGCCTCTGCTTTCTTCTCTCTTTGCATCCCAACACTTTACTATAAAGACGGTTAAATACAGAAGAGCTGAAAGACCTATACATTCACCTCCTTTATACACATCACCTCACTTCTGCAATGCAGCTATTAATATTAATAATTCTACATTAATAATTTAGAGATAGGCTAGACTTGCCTTATTGCGTACCTAACGATCTTTTTGGAAGGCTTTTTTTTTTTTAATTTTTTTTTTTTTTTTAACGTTTATTTATTTTTGAGACAGAGAGAGACAGAGCATGAACAGGGGAGGGTCAGAGAGAGGGAGACACTGAATCCGAAACAGGCTCCAGGCTCTGAGCTGTCAGCACAGAGACCGACGCGGGGCTTGAACTCCCGGACCACAAGATCATGACCTGAGCCGAAGTCGGCCGCCTAACCAACTGAGCCACCCAGGCGCCCCTGGAAGGCATTTTAAAATAAGTTACAGACATTGGTACGCTTCTCCCTGAAACACTTCAGGAGGCAGGTCAGTAGCCAGCGTTCATTGTGTGTTTACAGCTCTTTGGGTTCGTGTGTGTGTGTGTGTGTGTGTGTGTGTACAAATGACACGTACAACCAGATGCCTGAACTGCAAGTGTACCATGTGAGTTGGACAAATGCACACACCTGGGCATCAAAGTCCCATCGGGACCACAGATTAGTTTTGTTGGTTCTCAAACCAGTCATGCAGACGTGCTCTCCTGGGTCTGGCTTCTACTTAGTGTAATGTTGTTCAGAATAATGCTCTCCTTGTCATACTGTTTGTGACACTCATCGATGCTGTTGTGCGTATCGGTACTTTGTTCCTTCTTATTGCTGAATAATGTTGCATTATATGAATATTCTATAGTTTGTTATCCTTCATTCTGTTGATGGGACACCTGGCTGTGTCCAGTCTGGGGCCTGTGACACGTAAAGCTGCTGAGACTATGTGTGTGCAATTGTTTGTGCAGACATAACATCGTCATTTCTCTTAGATAAAGACCTAGGAGTGTCACAGCGAGATCATAGGGGCAGATAAATGTTTAGCTTCACAAAAAACTACCAGAACTTCTTCCTAAGGGGTTACACCACCTTATACACTCCCACTGTCTGAGAGTTCTGGTTGCTCCACATCCTTACCAACATTTGGTGTTGTCAGTGTGTGTAGCTTTTAGGTAGGTGTGCAGTGGTATTTCGCCATGCAGGTCTCTGATGACTAATGATGTCAAGCACCCTTCCATGTACCTATAGACCATCTGTATGTATCTTTTCTGGTGGAGCGTCTGTTCAAAACTGTGGCCCATTTTAAAATTGGAATTTTTTTTTTTTTTGAGTCATTGGAGTTCTTTTTATATTTTGGATACAAGTATCTTGTCTCCCAGTGATTTTTCTCCAGGGCAGCTTGACCAGGTCACCTCTCCTTCTCAAAACTCTCCAGGGCTTGCCATCACACTTAGGAATAGAATTCAAGCCTTTACCTATACTTTTAGCTCTAAGACTGATGTGAAGTGACCTTTTATACTAATTCAACCTCATCTCTCATGCTCTCCCTCTCACTTACTCTACTCCAGTCATCAACGTGCCAAACCAGCCTCAGGGCCTTTGCACTTCCTCAACTCGCTGTTTGAATGCTCTTCCCCCAGACATCCTCCAGGCTGACCCCCTCACTCCATCTAGCTCACCCATTTAAAGTAGCTTCCCCACCCTCACCACCCAGCCCTCCCTCTCCAGCCCCATATCCTACCTTGTTTTCTCTCTTGGCATAGACAGTGAAACATGGCATTATTTGCTAACTCACTTATTTGCTACACACCTCCCTCCACCGGAATGTCAACTCCACGAGGGCAGGGACTTGGTTTGGCTTGCTGTGGAGAACCAGTATAACGCTATGGTTATGGCACTTCACTTTTTAAGTCAAACAGCCTCAGTCCTACAGTCTAATTTAGCTTCAGTCTAAATTAGTTGCACAGACAAATTACTTAACTTCTCTCTGCCCAGTTTTCTCCTTTGTAAAATGGGCCCCTGTTAGGATAAATGAGTTAGCACATGTAAATCATTTAGAGCACTGCTGGGCTCACAGGAGACACTGACTTATAGCTACATTAGAAATCCCAGCCCCTACCACACTGATGGTACAGAGCCTGCTTGGGATTCTGTCTCTCCTTCTCTCTGACTCTCCCCAACTTGTGCTCAACTTGCTCTCTCTCTCTCTCTCTCAAAATAAACAAGCTTAAAACAGAAAGAAAGAAAGAAAGAAAGAAAGAAAGAAAGAAAGAAAGAAAGAAAGAAATCCCAACCCTTAGAACCTGATTAGCACCTGACAAATGTATATGAACTAAATACATGAATAATTTATATAGGTACAATATTTGTGTTGTGTATTTACTGGGTCAAAATAATTATAATCTCCCCCCAGTTCGAGGGACTTTCACTTCCAAAAAGTACTTTCTCCTGAGAAGAGTTTAGCTCCATACAGATGCACTGTAAGGGATGGAAGGTCGTAGGTGCTGTGTCTCCACTTGGGCACAACCAAAGCACGACCCACGGGTTACAGGATTCCAGCCACAAGCTGGAGTAAGAACTCTGGTCCCTGTATTTATTTTATTTATTTTCTTGAGAGAGAGAGAGAGAGAGAGAGAGAGAGAGAGAGAGAGAATATCTTAGGCAGGCTCCATGCTCAGCGTGGACCCTGAGGTGGGGCTCGATCCCACCACCCTGGGATCATGACCTGAGCCGAAATCAAGAGTCAGATGCTCCACCGACTGAGCCGCCCAGGCACCCCAGGAACTCTGGTCCTTCCTAACACTTTGCGAGTTTCTGCTGTGTCCATGGGGCACCTCCTCTCCCACCACCTTGCCCACCCTTCCCAAAGCCACGTGATCTTAAGAGAAGATAAACTGCCTTTATCCTTGGATATTTTTCTGGCTTCAAAAAGGCCTGAAGAAATATGTATACACCCATGTTCATAGCAAAATTATTCACAATATTATCATACATTAGAGCATTATATATTTAAATTATAATAATATATATCACATAATATATTATAAAATAAGATATCACAATATATACTGTAACATATATCTCAATAACCAAAAGGATGGAAACAACCCAAATGTCCACTGACAGATGAATGAATGGACAAACAAAATGGAGTATATATAGGGGCACCTGGGTGGCTCAGTCGGTTAAGCATCCGACTTCGGCTCAGGTCATGATCTCGTGGTCCGTGAGTTCGAGCCCCGCGTCAGGCTCTGTGCTGACAGCTCAGAGCCTGGAGCCTGTTTCAGATTCTGTGTCTCCCTCTCTCTCTGACCCTCCCCCATTCATGCTGTCTCTCCCTGTCTCAAAAATAAATAAATGTTAAAAAAAAAAAATTTAACAAAATGGAGTATATACATATAAAGGGATATTATTCAGGGGCGCCTGAGTGGGTCAGTCGGTTAAGCGTCTGACTTCGGCTCAGGTCATCATCTTGCAGTTTGTGGGTTCGAGCCCTGGTCAGGCTCTGTGCTGACAGCTCAGAGCCTGAAGCCTGCTTCGGATTCTGTATGTCCCTCTCTTTCTCTCCCTCTCTCTCTCTCTCTCTCTCTCTGCCCCCTCCCCCACTCGCACTCTGTCTCTGTCTCTCTCTCTCTCTACTCTCAAAAATAAATACACATTTAAAAAAATTAAAAAACAAAAAAAGTAAGGGATATTACTCAGCCTTCGAAAGGAAGGGCATTCGGACACCTGCTACAACATAGATGAACCTCAAGGACACTGTGCTGAGTGAAATAAGCTGGTCATGAAAAGACAAACACTGCGTGATTCCACTTACATGGTACCTAGAGTAGTCAGATTCATAGAGACACAAGGAATGGTGATGGCCAGGCGCTGGGGGCTACGGGGCCTGGGGAGCTGTTGTTTAATGGATGTAAAGTTTCAGTTTGGCAAGATGGAAAGAGCTCTGGGGACAGATGGTGGCGATGGTTGTATCATGAATGTACTTAATATGACTGAAATGTACACTTAAAAATGGATGTGTGTTACTGAGTTATCACCTCACGCCAGTCAGAGTGGCCAAAATGAACAAATCAGGAGACTATAGATGCTGGAGAGGATGTGGAGAAACGGGAACCCTCTTGCACTGTTGGTGGGAATGCAAATTGGTGCAGCCACTCTGGAAAACAGTGTGGAGGTTCCTCAAAAAATTAAAAATAGACCTACCCTATGACCCAGCAATAGCACTGCTAGGAATTGACCCAAGGGATACAGGAGTACTGATGCATAGGGGCACTTGTACCCCAATGTTTATAGCAGCACTCTCAACAATAGTCAAATGATGGAAAGAGCCTAAATTTCCATCAACTGATGAATGGATAAAGAAAGTGTGGTTTATATACACAATGGAGTACTACGTGGCAATGAGAAAGAATGAAATATGGCCCTTTGTAGCAACATGGATGGAACTGGAGAGTGTGATGCTAAGTGAAATAAGCCATACAGAGAAAGACAGATACCATATGGTTTCACTCTTATGTGGATCCTGAGAAACATAACAGAAACCCATGGGGGAGGGGAAGGGAAAAAAAAAAAAAAGGAGGTTAGAGTGGGAGAGAGCCAAAGCATAAGAGACTCTTGAAAACTGAGAACAAACTGAGGGTTGATGGGGGGTGGGAGGGAGGGGAGGGTGGGTGATGGGTATTGAGGAGGGCACCTTTTGGGATGAGCACTGGGTGTTGTATGGAAACCAATTTGACAATAAACTTCATATATTGAAAATAAATAAATAAATAAATAAATAAAAATAAAAGATGAATTCAGGGATTATTATGTGAATAGAAAAAAAATGGATGTGTTTTGTCATAATTACTAATAATTTTTTAAAAGAAAGGTTTACACGGATTTCACCTTTAACGGCCAAAGTGTCGATTCACTGTGGTCCACTTAGAGCAGAATTTCTCTTAGCAGCAAGAGTAACTTCACACCTATGTGATCACCCCATATGCTTCTTATTTCTCTGTCCCCATTTTCATGATCTCCTAGCCAAGCCTTATCAACAAGCCCCCCAAATTTACAGTAGCTCCATTAGCTACTAGCTTCCTGAATGTCGAGATCAAAGACACAATGTTCAAAGCCACAATACAGCTGGGACATTCCACTGTGAGCCAGAGAATGCCTACACGCTGGCCCGACCAGTCACCTGCTCCCATGGGTTCTCCAAGGCACAGAATGTAGAAGTAGACACTGAGATCCTACGCCATAGAGGCAGGCCAGGAACAAGACTGGAGAGTTCTGCCTTCACCTTATTGCACAACCCCATCTTCCCCGCCCATTCAACTGGCCAACAGATGCTTTGGTGAAGGTAGATGTTGGCCTGCAATGAAAATCAGCATTGACATCCAATGGCCTCAGTAACACTGCGTGAGGATTTTGTTTTCTGTCTCCGACACAGGCCTACTTTGCTCAATGTGGATTTTTGTTCAGAACCAGTATCTCCTTTTCTACATATGGAATGAAAAACAACAGAGTTACCTGGATATCTGCTCCTTACACCCTCTGACCCTGTGTCTCCCTGCTTCCCAACAACTGTTTCTCCTGGAAAAATGCTCCCCACCCTGCGGGGACCAACCCTGCCCTCACCTTGCCTGCATGGCAGACCCTGCTGTGGTCCTTGAACCTCCATTCTCCCCTTCTTCCATAGTGGGCTTTCTCACGCTGACACTGCACACATTTTGGGCTAGACCATTCTTCATTGTGGGGGCTGTCCTGTGTACTGCACATGTTTACAGCACCCCTGATCTCCACCTGCCAAACCCAAAATGGTTCCCAGGGCTGCCCAGTGTCCCGAGAGCAAAGCTGTCCCTGGCTCAGAACAACTGTTCTGCAGGAGAGAAGCTTTAAGCAGGCCTGTGGCTGCCCAGCTGCAGATCAGATTTCCCAGGCTTGTCCCAACCAACGTCTGGCAGATACGGGAGTACAAAAGGCTGGCTCCTGGCCTGAGGGAGGAAGGCACTGCAATGCCAACCCACGATCCAGAGTCCCCTCCCCACCACAGATCAGCTGAGGCCAGGCCTTGTTAACACCATATCTTCGCTGGGCTCTCACCCTTTCCCTAGACTGCTCCCTTCCCTCCCCTACAGGGTTTTCTCCTACATTCGGGTTTGGGCTAAATGACACTCCCCCTCTCCAGAAGATATGTTACCATCTAAACCCCCCACTACCTCAGAATGTGACCTTATTTGGAAACAGGGTTGTTGCAGATGTAATTATTTAAAATGGGAACATAATGGAGTAGGGTGGGCCCCCGGTGTCCTTATATGAAAAGAGAAGACACAGATGCACACAGAGAGAAGGTCATGTGATGACGGAGGCAGAGACTAGAGTGACCACCAGAAGCCAGAAAGAGACAAGGAAGGATTCTCCCCCACAGGTTTCAGAGGGAGCGTGGCCTTGATCACGGACTTCTTACATCCAGAGTGTGAGACAGTAAATTTCTGTCATTTTAAGCCTCTAATTTGTGACGTATCGTCACAGCGGCCCTACAAACTAATCCACAGCCAAATCCTTATCTCAAGCTCTTATTCCAGGGAACCCAACCTCAGACAACTGGCCTGTCTACTCACGGAGTGTAAACGGCAACTGAGCCAGCCAGAGACCCCCAGAGTGTGAAGTCCAGAGCTGCCTTGAGACGGGGGATGGGAGTCTGCTCTTCTCTCTGTCAGTTTCCACGAGACTTTCTTTGAGGGAGAAGGAAAGTGGCGAAGGAGAGGAGGGGAGGGTGGCAGGTGGGAGAAAGAAATTCACTTGGGGGAAACCTTCCTTCCTTCCATCCTTCATTCATTCAACAAATGCCAGGCATTGTTGTAGGTGCAGGGCACAGAGAAGTGAACGAAAGAGACAAAAATCTGTTCTCATGGGGTTTACATACTAGTACGGGAGGTAGACCATAAAATATATGGCCTGCAAGATGATGGTAAGTGTCGTGGGGAAAAGTAAAAGCAGGGGAGGGGGAGAAGGAGTACCTCGGGGGAGGGGGAGGGGGCTGCCATGGCAGCAGAGGGATGCAGCAGACACCGCCTCCGGTGCCAGCTACAGACGGTCTCAAAGCGCCACTTGGGCACAGTATCAGCAGCACACGTGGTCTCTTTCTCTTTTCTGTCCCTGCCCCTGCGTGAGGCTATGGGAGCCCACCTGACCAGTGTGCAGGGGCCAGAACGGCAGCCTGAAGAGTCACCACTCACTCCGGAGGTGCCCTCCTTCCCTGGGTCTCCTCAGTCCTCACTCCTGCTTCCTGGGATCACCTCCTAAATTAACTGCCTGCACCCGCGTCCTGGCCTTGGCCTCAGATTTCAGGAGATTCGGAGGCAAGGTGTGTGGATGTCCACATTCTCTGTATGTCCAGGGTGTTCCATAGATGTGCAGAATCAGGCTGGCCACAGAGTTTATTTTGTCCAGCGGGTATCCTGATCATGTGATGGGAGGAGGATACGGGATCAGAGCAAGCACTGCTAACACCTTGACCACCACCTCCTGGTCCTGATCACCTCAGTGCACACACACTTGCATCCAGCTGCCAGCTCTAGAGTTTTGTTTTTTGGGTTGGTTTTTTTTTTTTTTTTTTTTGCACCTGTGGATGTCAAAGGTCTCTTTATTGCCCAGTGTAACAGGCCAAGAATGCCAGGGGAAGAAAGTTCCCATCCCCCAACTGCCCTCATTCAATGGCTGATAGGAGTCAGTGTATAAACGCCCCGGCTGCACCACCCCTCAGGTGGAAAGACTCTTAGGATGTGTCTAACGCTGGCTTCCAGTTTTACAGCTCCAGTCACCCACAGGGGTGGGGGCCTGATAATGCAGACTTTATGTGACCTTCCCACTGCCTCCTGGTATTTCCTCTGGTGTCACCTCCCTAAAAAATGACTTCCTTTGCCTTGGGATTTTCTTCTTCTGGGGAAATACAAACTAAGAGAAGGATAAATCTCTCTTTGTATGGACCGATGGATGGACACACACACACAAATACACACACACACACACACACACACACACACACACACACAGTAGAGCAACCCCTCCAGTCCCCAAGTTTAAAACCCATACCCCAAATGTGAGGCTGGATCATCAAATCCCTGGCCAGTACGGTTCAGCTCTGAAAAACACCTTGGTGTGTCTGACACAAAATAATTCCACCTGCATTACACAAAATTGTCACCCTCAGCATGAATGGACCAGACTGGCCTCCAAACGGCTGGGTCTTTTCCTTCCCTCGGACTTCTACCTCATCCTTCCACCCACAGTACATGTGCTGTCGTCCTCCAGTCCACAGAATGCCCAAGGGAGAGACTCTATCAGCCCACTGGGGACAGAGCCTGGTCCGTGGGTGGTTTCCCAAGCAGCCAATTACATGTCTGTGGGCTGGTGGAGGAAAGAAGCCAATCTCACAATTTGCCTGAAAAATATCCATATATCACCCGTTCTTCAGCCTTCATTTTATTTTTCCCAAATCAATTTCTGAAAGTCAAAATGACTGATCGCTTCATACCCTGGATAATCATTGTCCTTATTAAATACCCCAGCATTGATGACAAAAAAGCTCCCAGGGTGGTAGTGGTTACACGAACCTATACATGTGATAAAATTTCATAGAACAAGCACACACACACACATATACACACACACACACACACACACACGCAGTGGTGCATGTAAAAATGCGTGAAAATTGAATAAGGTCCGTAGTTTAGTTGACAACGTCAATTTCCTGGTATCGCTAACGCACTCTGGTTGTGTAAGATTTATCACTGGGGTTGCTGGATAAAGAGAACACAAGGAATCTGTGTTGCATTTGCACCTTCTTGTAAGTCCAAAACTACGTCCAAATAAAAAGGTTTCAAAACTCAAAGACAATTTAAAAAAAAAAAAAAAAAAAAAATTTTTTTTTTTTTTTTTAAAGCCCCCAACCAAAAAAAAGCAAAAAGTTCCCC
>NC_064815.1:9702871-9704517 GCF_023721935.1 Panthera uncia
GGCTCATGCCGTCTCTCTCTCTCTCTAAAGAGAGAAAGAAAGAAAAAAAAAAGAAAAAAAAAAAATAACCTGACTGCTCACCAAGGCTGTAGCCAGTGTGACCTGGCTTGTAATGCCTGCTTCTCCTCTTCCTGCTCACCACATTGGCTTGCTTTTTTCTTCTTTGACCTCCCAGACACCATATCTACCTCAGGGCCTTTGCCCTTGATGTTTCCTCTTTCTGGAATATATTCCATCCACATTTAAACATGGCTGGCTCCTTTTTATATAATTCAGGGCTCAGCTCAAATGCCACTCTGGCAGAACCTTCTCTGACCACCCTAATGAGTCTGCACCCCTAAGTCACTCTTTAATCTAATACTTAGTTTTATATCTTTCATGGTATTGACTATTACCTGATATGTTTGCTTGCTTGCTTATTTTTTTTTCCCATTATGTTTTTGCCGCCACTGGAATCTAGGTTTCATGAGGACAGGGTCTGTCTTGTGTATTGTTACCTCCTTAGAGGCTAGACTCCTGCTTTGAGTTGGTTCTTAAAACATTTGTGTTGAGCAAATGAAGTCTAGGAATGCAAGATCTACTTTGCTACAAGGTTATATTTATTTAGTAAGTAAGTCAACACTATACTTAGTGTGGGGCTTGGACCCAAGGTCAAGAGTCACATGCTCTACTGACTGAGCCTGCCAGGGCCACACTTCACTATAGGATTTTAAAGTTCTGCATAACATAGTTTTTTCTTAATTTCTTTGTACTGGCATTTGCAGACGATTGTATAGCTTGCAGTCAATGTGGACATGCAGGACAGCTTGCCTTTCTGTGCCTCTGAGGTCTCCAGTGTCCAGCCCTGGGCTTCACCAGAGAAAGCTCTTGCCAGGGCTGGTAGGTAATGGCTTATGGTGAAGCTCTTTTCTGGATCTCCTTTCCCTCAACTGTAGAGTGAGGGGTTTTTATTAGTTGACTGCAGAGACTTATTTTTGTTTTTGGGTTTCGGGTCCCATGATTCAGTCGGTCATATGAAGGGAAATGAATCCCACCCCTCCTTTTTCCACAGAGCCTGATTGACAAATGAATTTAGGAATATCCCTTATCTTTTCCTGTCTGGATCTCTTGGAACTTGAAAAGTTACTTAAAGTGCACGGATTCAGGGCAGGAAAGGGAAAATGGTAATTTCCCTTCCCTCTGGAAATGGCACTGAGAATAGTTCTTGAATGAATGAAGCATTCCATGATGTCCAAAAATAGATAAATACTTGAGATTGCAGTTTCAGAATATCTGCAGTTGTGAGTTGTGACTGTTCTCTGCTGGCGAAGTACCTAGAGGTTTATCTTTTTTGCTGATTCTATCAGAATTTTGATCACCCTAATCGTGTGCCACTCATTTGCAGAAAGCAGAATCAGGGACAGAAAGTGATTCTGTGCCCAGCGCATTAGGGCAGCAAGCTAGGGTTCGTTTGCTATATTCTAAAGTGATTAACTTCTCCCTTTTTGATTGAATCTTATTTATTTATTTATTTAGTAAACTTTACACCACTCATGGGGGTCCAGCTCCCCACCTCCCAATCAAGGGTTACACACTCTACCGACTGAGCCAGCCACGCGGCCCCCCCCCCTTTTGATTAAATATTAAAAGTATAAAGCATATCCAGC
>NC_064815.1:9704917-9838471 GCF_023721935.1 Panthera uncia
GCTGGATATGCTTTATACTTTTAATATTTAATCAAAAGGGGGGGGGGGGGGGAAGAGGTTGTTTTTGATTGTTTTCCTTGTTCCCTACTCTCTTCCATTCCTTACTAAGATGCATGTCAAGACTAGGCTTGGGTGCCAGTTCCAGAAAACTCAAAATAATAATAACAAGGTCAGGGCTGGTGGGGCAGCCAGCCTGGTGCCGAGGATCCTGACTTGTGTCCTGTCGCTCTCATGGCTCGAGGTCGTGATGCAGGTTGTGGCATCACAGTGGCATTCCATCCAGCAGGACGGACAGAAGGAAAGAAGGAGTGGAGGTGTTCCCTTCAAGACATTTCCTAGAAGTTGCACTACTGTGCCTATCCTGGGACCAGAAGCTGGTTGCATGGCCATACCTAGCTGTGGGGATGGCTGTGTGCCCAGCAGGAAAGGGCCAGGCCTCTTACTGAAGAGGAACAGCACAGATAATGGGGGAAACTGGCAGTTTTGCCACAAGACGACTCAAGTCTTGGAGGGAGTATTGAGCTGTCAGTCTAACTGGCAGGTTTCTCACCTTGCCGCTTGGTGTACCTTCAGGTCTGGCCCAGGTGATACGCAGAGCACAAACTTGGATCACATGCCACATTACAGTTGTAGGCTTCTAAATCATCTGGAATTCCCAACCATATCGTCATAGTTACTGGCGGGTATACCAAGAATCTCTGGCTTGTGTTAGAGGCGGTGGCTAAGAATGTAGGCTGTGGAGCCAGACAGCCTGAGTCGAACTGCAGCTCTCACATTTGCCTGCGGTGTGCCCTTAACATCTCTGGGCCTTGGTCTCCACATCTATCAAAGAGTAAAATGGAAGTATGTACCGTGGAGGGCTATTGGGGCGATGAGGTGACCTGATATGTGTAAAGCACTCTGAGCATCATTTAGAAAGTCTCGTGTGTAAGCTCTCACTGTCACGGATTGTGTATTAATAAGTGGAAGGAAAGACCCAGGAGAACTGGGTAGGGCACGCTTTCTGCTCCATTGTAACGTTCTCCTATCTCAGGACTCCTGCTGCTGTAACAGATCCGAAGAAACAGCGGGGCTGATGGGTATTGTTTTTGCATTCCAGATCACTTCTCTCCAGAGAATGTCAATGACACGGCCAAAGAAACATGCTTAAATTGGTTTTTCAAGATTGCTTCCATCAGGGAACTCATTCCGAGATTGTATCCTTTTTTTTTTGTCTGATGGTTTTAAAGATAGGCTGAAAGAGTTGCACCACTAATAGAAGCCATGTGATGGGGCGCCCTGAAATTCCTGTGGAAAATTTGGTCCCGTTACGGTTACCAGCCTGAAAATCCAGGGCCAGCTACATCGTCGAAGCCTTTGGACTCCTCTCTCCCCAAATGGTGTTCTGTTTTCTTACTTTGAATATGATGCCATGTTCCAGGCTTTTGTTTCCTAGAGGAACATTCCCACATTAATTCTCTCAATTAAAGTGTTTCATCTTTATGTGTTTTCCCTGGTTTCAAAAACTTGAAAGGAACAGGGTCAGGGTTCCCTGCACAAATGCAAGTTTTTTTTTTTTAATTTTTTTTTTTTTTTAACGTTTATTTATTTTTGAGACAGAGAGAGACAGAGCATGAACGGGGGAGGGTCAGAGAGAGAGGGAGACACAGAATAGGAAGCAGGCTCCAGGCTCTGAGCCATCAGCCCAGAGCCCGATGCGGGGCTCGAACTCACGGACCATGAGATCGTGACCTGAGCTGAAGTCGGAGGCTTAACCGACTGAGCCACCCAGGCGCCCCCACAAATGCAAGTTTTGAAGAACAGAATTCACCTTATACACAAACGAATCTTGGTTAGCTAAAGTCCACTCTTTCCCCATAAAGCCTTGATTGGAAATGCTCAAAAGTCAGCTTAAACTTCAGCACGCCACGGTGAATCAGCCTGTAACATATTCCAAAATTTATTTTAAATAAGTATGAAACTTTGAAAACCAAGTAGGGAAGCCACAAGCCGTTAGCTTAGTTCTCTGGACTAGTGAGAGCCCTTGTGCCTCCCTGTCCTGAAGTCCTGCCTCTGTACTGTTCATGAGTAGTCCAGTTTTTTTGCCATAGGGAACAGGCCATCTGGAAAATGTCTTCCTTAATGGAATGTTTTCGTAGTTATGTGGAAGCATCCATCCTGAAATGTAACAAGTTCCTCTCCAAAACGTAAGGCTCTTCTGATATGTCTAGAATCATAACATTTCCAAGAAATCTCATACTTACACTAATGGCGATATGATAGCTATCATTCGCCGAGTTCTTAGCATGTAGTTAATTAGCATGTAATAGATCTAGTGCTAAGCACCTTCTGTGCATTTTCCCATCTCCTCTAAATGGAAACTTGTTGAGGTAGAGCATTTTATTTATTTATGCATACTTTTAAAAATTTATTTTTGAGAGAGCGTGTGTGTGAGAGCACAACATGGGGGAGGGGCAGAGAGAAGGGAACAGAGGTTCCCAAGCGAGCTCTGTGTGGACAGCAGCAGGGGCCCGATGTGGGGCTGGAAATCATGAACGTGACACCATGACCTGAGCCGAAGTCAGATGCTAAATGGACCGAGCCACGCGGGTGCCCCAAAGAGAGCATTTTTGTTGGCTGTTTTATGGAAGAGAAGAGTCCAGCTAGGAGAAGTTGGCTGAGTACCTCATGGAAGAATCCTGACTCTGTGTGGTCTTGGCAAGTTATTTAGCATCTCTGGCCCTCCATCTCTGTGAACAAGTCTGTAAGAAGAGGTCTAGGAGGGTTTGTTGAGAGCATGACTGGCCCACAGCGGGCTCATGCTCAGCTCAGTATTTGCTGGCGCTGCAGAAGACAGTGATGAAGCTGATGTCAGAAGCAAAAGTCTTTGCCCCTGAGCTGCATGTTGCTCTGGGTTACCTAAGGCGTTGTTTGATGCAGATAATAAACTCCCTAAAGCCAGAGGCTGACTGTTCATGCTCAGTAGTGATGTAGTTTGAGTTTGGAATATGTACCAAAGGTGTTTCTTTTGGATCTAAGGGCACCTGGGTTTAGTTGTTGGGGATAACCCTGGTGCTAAAGAAATAGTTGTTTTGCCTCACCATTCAGGGAGGATGATGCCCAAGGCAGAGGGAAGTGCCATGTCACAGGAGAAGGAAGTAAATCACAGTTCACAGTGATGGGGGATCATTGATGGCAGCCTGAGGTGCCAGGAGCTGGGTGCCAGGATGGAGTGGGGCACAGAATAGGAAGTCAGTGCCAGAGGAATAATAGCTGTGGCGAGAATGTCAAGAAGGTCAAGGAGTAACCAGTGGATGGAAAATAACTGAGGGAAAAAAAACTGTTAAATTAATAAAATAAATGTGACCTCAAACAGGCAAAAAAGTAAAGGTTAGACTCCAGCACTGAGCAAATGGTAAAGACTTTAGCAGTGAGTGAATTGTGTCAAGAGAGAAAGACTATTGTTAGGTTGCCTTGGAAAATGCAAGGTTTGGCCTTGGTTTGTCTCTGAAATTGGATTGTTCCCCCCCCCCCCCCCCCCCCCCCCCGCCCAACGTTTAGGAAGCATATGTACCTTTATCTGTATTTTAAAAGATACAGAGTTTTCCCAAGGGGTATATAATGCTGCCCTCTTTTTGTTTCTAACAGGGGGATTTCAGAATGTCTGCCCCGACTGACGTGTATGATTCGAGGGATTGGAGACCCGCTGGTGTCTGTGTACGCGAGGGCCTATCTGTGCCGGGTAGGCTGCGCCGGGTCACTGGGCACTCACACGGGCTGCTCACACGCTCACGTAGGCTTCTCCTTCCCCGGCATCTCACGAGCCACCACAAGAAGGACTTCGTTAGCTGCTAAATTTAGAACACGGCTCTTCCACAGAAAGCACAGCTGTAGGATTTCTCTCAAAAATTAATTTTAAAGTAGATCCACTTAATAACTCTAATTAGGGGGCGTTTAAGGTTATCTTCTTACAAATGAACTGGTTTTCAGAATTAATTATTTCTCCCGTTTTTGCCGGGAAGGAGGCTCCCAAGGCATTTCGGCTGATAGGTAGGTTGCTTTTCATTGAGTTGAAGTCTGCTTTCCTTTTGTCTTGGATTGGATTGTGTTATTGGTTTCTCCCTTCCTACATTAAAGAGTTGGTGCAGGGTGAGAGTGGGTGGGGGCAGCCCAGCAGGGTGAGGTGCTGATAAGTGTCAGCAGCCACGGAAGGCTACAGGCTACGAGAGCCTCTTCTTGGAGCTGCTCTGATGGAGGAGGTAGTCCCGATTGTAAATCACTTAACTTTTTCCTCTCTTAAATTAAAAAAAAATTTTTTTTTAATGTTTATTTATTTTTGAGAGACAGGACACACGTGGGGCAAGGGCAGAGAGAGAGGAAGACACAGAATCCAAAGCAGGCTCCAGGCTCTGTGCTGTCAGCACAGAACCCGATGCAGGGCTTGAACTCACAAACCAGGAGATCATGACCTGGGCTAAAGTCGGACGCTTTACCAACTGAGCCATCCAGGCACGCCAGCCTTTTTCTCTCTTAAAGCACCATGAAGCTTCTACTTGAAACTCTTTTCCTTTAGAAAAGTGCAACCCATGGAGAGTTTACAGTTATTTTTCGTCAGCTCCTAGGGAGGCTGAGCTGCTGTCAGCTTGCCCAGGGAGTCCTTGTTAGTCCCATCAGCTTTATTTGCCTTGAAGGAGGGCTTATTGCCCCTGTTTTCTAGGGTCCTCATGAACTGCAGACTTCCTGGAGGACAAAGCTACGGGGCCTCCCCCAGCTCTTGCTGGTGATCATTCATATTTAAAAAAAATTTTTTTAATGTTTATTCATTTTTGAAAGAGAGCACAAGCAGGGGTGGGGTGGAGAGAGAGGGGGACACAGAATCTGCAGCAGGCTCCAGGCTCTGAGCTGTCAGCACAGAGCCTGATGCGAGGCTCGAACTCACGAACCGCAAGATCATGACCTGAGCCAAAGTCAGATGGTCAACCAACTGAGCCACCCAGGCGCCCCAATCATTCATATTTTTAAATCAGAATGGTGAGAACCGGTAGTCTTGGACCGACTTCCTTTCCAGGACATCTAGCAAATGACAGAAGCCCTGTGGTCTCAAGTGTCACAAAGAAATCAAACAGTCGATGCCCTTGGAATAAATAGCAAACATCATTATGAAGGACACTTTTTATAGGTCTGCTCCCTAATACCTAAGAAGGAAAGAAAACACTTCTCATTTAAGGGCAGCATACTCCCCGTTGGTAACAGAGGCTAAAGCGTTGATGCATTGCCATCTACTTGAAACTTGGGTTGGAGTTTTTCTTACAGGAGTATCAGGTATGTTTCCTAGAGCTTCGGCTTTGGAATGTATTGAAGCTTGAATACTCCTTCTGAGTCAGGGTTTGTTGAGGGCCTATCGTGTGCAGAACACTGTTGGGTCCTGTGGGGGAAATGCCGGCTTATCGTCATTTGCATATCTGCACTCCACTGCCTTTCCCTTTTTGAACACAGCACATTATTCAGACTTCCCTTGACATCTGTTGAATAATAGAGTAATAAAGATCTAGTCACTGTGCTTATTAATGAAGATGATTCTGGTCGTTAAAGAAATAAAAAAGGTGGAACTACGCGTTCTTTGCAAATCCATTCAGTTGTAAAGCTTGAAGTTTAAAGTTGCAAGGTTAGGGAAGAGATATATCTGTTTCTGGCATTTACAACGGTAGATGCAACTTTAAAACTTAGTGACAGTGAAGAGAGACTGCAGACCTAACCCGGGAAGACCGGTGACAGAATGCAGTTGATCTGTTGAAATGATGTTTGTTAACCCAGGTTTTGCATCAGTTGCCTACGTTGGGTAGTTACTAAGTCTTTTGACATAAAAGGGACAGCCTGTGCATCCCTAAGGGTTCTTGCAGTCGCAAGCGGCAAAAACCCAGTTCATTCTATTTTAAGCAAAAAGGAGGGTTTGTTGGCTCATGTGTCTGAAGGATCTCGGGGCAGTGCAGGCATGACTAGTTCCAAGGGCCTTCAGAGTGTCACCAAGAACTGTCCTCTCCTTCATCACTCAGCTCTGCCTTCATCTGGGTTGACTTCATTCTGTGCCTTACTCAGCAGCTCCAGGCTTCCATCCTCTCAGTGGAAAGAGAATGCCTTTTCCTCAGAAGTGTGGGCCAGAGCCTCATGGCTGACTCTCAGTGGACATGTTGGGTCACTTGTCCCTCAGTAGACCAGTCATTGTGGCCATGGGATGAGATCTGCCACCTGAGTAAGCCCGGATCTTTGCCTACCCCTGGAACTCAGGGTAGGATGGGTCCAGCTTCTCCTCAAACCTAATGCTGTAAGAGGGAGGTTTGCTTCCCCAAAGATAAATCCAATTTGCTGATGCCAGAAATAGGGAATGCACGCTAGGCAGGCGGAAACAGCAGGTGGAAATCATGAGCTACTACCCTTGCTACTCTGGGTAGAAATCTTTTAGACCCAAGCAGATTTCCAAGCTGCTCATTTGTCTTGATGGAAAGAAAGAAACAAAACACAGAAAGCAGTGAGTGGGTAGGGCGTGGGTGGAGCTCAAAGCTGTTTATTAAAGGAAAGTATGATTAACTCCTCTGCTAAGTCACGGCCCCTTCAGCTCATTGCTGTTGCTTGTTCACTGGGCCTTCCGTAACTGTTGCCTAACAGATAATTACTGCCTTTTCTACGGTATGATTAAGTGGAAGGGAAGACAGTAGAACACAGTAGAACTGGATCTGATGTTTGTTAGTATTTTTTTTTATCTACTGCTTGTCCTTGAAAACCTCAACAGCCACGGAGCTGCCCTTGGAAGTCAGCACCCCATAGATCGCGCATGATTCTTCTCAAAGGGACTCTTCATGGTCTCTAAAAAATATCATCATTGTTCATCTTCATGACCTTGAGTAGGGGGAGGTGAGCGGGTGGAAATCTGTCCCCGTTTGAGGAAACCGGGTCCCAGAAAAGCACCTTCTCCTACAAAGTTGTTTTGTGCTTAAGTAGCAATTGGAATTGAGATGTATCCGAGAAGCTCAGTTGAAGAAACATTACGATGCTTTTGTTTTATTTTTTTTTATTTTTTAAAAATTTATTTATTTTTAAGAGACAGAGAGAGACAGAGTGTGAGTGGGGGTGGGGCAGAGAGAGAGGGAGACACAGAATCAGAAGCAGGCTCCAGGCTCTGAGCTGTCAGCACAGAGCCGGATGCGGGCTCAAACCCACCAACTGTGAGATCATGACCTGTGCTGAAGTCGGACGACAACTGACTGAGCCACCCAGGCGCCCCACTATGCTTTTGTTTTAAACACATGAACTCCCCTCCATAGCTCATACCTTCACTTTTCCATCCAATCCCAGGGCTCTGGCTGCCTTCTCTATGATTAGCAAAATTTTTCAGCTGGAATGTTCCACTCTTTTTTAAACAATGAATGCAGGAGCCAATGGGTTATAGCATTGTTCTACCACATGCTGGTCTTATATAAAATTGCTTAAAATACGTTGAAAAAAGCTTGTCTGCTTCCATGACTGCCCAGCAAAGAATGAATCTGTAGGTTTTCACAATGCACTGGTGAAATCCCAGCTGACTCTTATACCAAAGTCTTTTTTGCTTCATCTAGTAAGTGCGGCCACATGTGTGTTTCTTTTTTTTTTTTTTTCTTTTGAGAGGAAGAGAATATTGTATACACAATCCTGAGGGTACTTTCTTCCTTTGCACTGTATTGATTTGTTCTCTTGGTCATCTGTTCAGAAATACATTCATTACCTCTGGGAAATTGCAAAGATGATTACTGCAAATGTTGCCTCTTTTTCATTAAAAATAGCTTCTGTGGTTTTTCTTATAAAAGTATGCATGCTTATTGAATAAGAAAACAGATAAGCAAAAAGAAGAAAAATTAACTTTCTGGACTCAATGCCTACATTTATTCCTGTGTCTATTTTTAATTTACAAAAATGGGATCCCACCATATATATTATTTGCAACCTGTTCGTCCAGAGTCAAGGTAGTTTTCTTTTGGTTGGCCACAGGTGGGGATGGAGGTGGCTCCACATCTGAAAGAAAGCCTGAATAAGAACTTCTTTGACTTCCTCCTCACATTCAAACAGGTAAGAGAACACTGTCGGAACAGCTAATTGATATAACAGTTATATGATCACAAATTCACAAAACCCAGTTGGATTTCCAAGTTGAGATTGCCTTAAAGCTCTTTAAATGTGTAAACCCCACAAAATTGTACTCGCGTTTGTTACAGATAATTAAAATGTGTTGATTGTACTGAGGAAGCGGGGAGAATTAATATGCATGTGTTAACAGGAAATGTCTCTAGTTGATCAGCCTTTCTTCCTCACATCTGCTGGCTCCATTTTTGTCAGGTTACTTCTCTGCGCGGCGCGCGTTCCCAAAACAGCTCAGCTTGGCGGCATGGGAAACTTTGTGTGTTTTTTCTAGTTTAAAAAAAAAAAACAAAACTGAGAAACCAGGCTATTTCTCTTGAGGCCACCCAAATGCTTACAAGTATGCATTGTGAGTTACTTACAAGTATGCAAGTAAGTCTGTGAGTTACTTGCTCTTCGTTGATTATTATTCCCCTCGTTTTCTGAGTGTTTATTTGGTCTCCTATAGATTCATGGCGATACAGTCCAGAACCAGCTGGTGGTCCAGGGAGTGGAGCTCCCATCCTACCTGCCCTTGTACTCACCTGCCATGGATTGGATCTTCCAGTGCATCTCCTACCATGCCCCCGAGGTAACTGCCAGGTGGCTTTGGTGTGAAGTTCACACAGGAGGAATGCTGGGGCTCCCCTCCCTTCCATTATGTTGTCACAACCTCTACACCATGGTGCTCGGGGATGTAAACAGGGCCCATTGATAATGGCCACAGCAACCCCAGTGCTAGCCAGCCGTCTCAAAGGGTAGGGCTCACTATGGTGGCTGGTTCTGTGCTCAGCACTTTTCCTTGGTTGTCTCATTTAACAACTCTCGGAGGGAGGCTCAGAGAGGCCAAATACCTCTGAAAGGTCACGTACCTCAGGTCATGGTGACTGGACAGCAACCTGTAGAATGTGGCTACGGGGCCAGTGGGTTTCATTGCTTCTTAGTTCACTAAACTTCATGCCCCCCTTTCGTGTTTACAGTAATCTAAGAAGTTGGTAGAACAGGTAACAGTTGCCCCGTTTTACAGAGGGAAAGTGAAACTCAGGTAATTGCATTTATAAGATTTTTTTCCTGTTCCTTCTTTTTTTTGGTCTAATCGAAGTAGCATTAGGAATTCAAGTACAATCAGAATACTAGCAGAAATACTCTTTTTCTTACCCAAGACTGAGAAGTAGAACACCAGTTCTACTTGGCCTGGTAACTGTGGTAGATGAAGCTACTTCAGCAGATGGTTCAGAATTTAGTCTGTGGGGAGAAGGAAGAAGGGGTCTTGCTACGTAGTGGAGAGCACTTGATACATAGTGGAGAGCAAAATTCAAGTATACCTCCCTTTTCCTGGAAGCTGCAAATACCTTGACAGCCATAAAGAAAGAGATAAAAGGATATGACTTTGACTAAATAATCCCTCTTAAAGAATATTGCAGAGTGGGGGTGCCTGGGTGGCACATTCAGTTAATAAGCGTCCCACTTCGGCTCAGGTCATGATCTCACAGTTTGTGGGTTCAAGCCCACATCAGGCTCTGTGCTGACAGCTCAGCTGGAGTCTGCTTCAGATTCTAGGTCTCCCTCTCTCTCTGCCTGTCCCCTGCTCATGCTCTGTTTTTCTCTCTAAAAAATAAGTAAAAATATTATAAAAAGGGGGAGGTTATCACGTAGGGGAGCCTGGGTGGTGGCTTGGTCTCTTGGTTTCGGCTGAGGTCATGATTTCACGGTTTCGTGGATTCGAGCATGGAGCCTGCTTGGGATTCTCTCTCTCCCTCTCTCTCTGCCCCTCCCCTGCTGGCTCTCTCTCTCTCTCTCTCTCTCTCTCAAAATAATCAGTTTTTTAAAAATGGGCTTAAAGTTTCAATTAAGCAAGATGAATAAGCTCTAGAGATCTGTACAACACTGTACCTGCAGTTAACGATACTGTATCACACACTTAAAAAATGTGTTAAGAGGTAGATCTCACGTTAATGGTCTTACAACGGTAAAATTAAATGTAAGGGGTGCTTGCGTGGCTCAGTCGGTTAAGTTTCTGACTCTTGATTTCGGCTCAGGTCACGATCTCATGGTTTTGTGGGTTCAAGCCCTGCGTTAGGCTCCGTGCTGAACTTGGAATCTGCTTGGGATTCTCTCTCTCTCTCTCTCTCTCTCTCTCTCTCTCTCTCTCTCTCCCCCCCCTCTGTCCCTCCCCCCCTCATACTGTCTCTGTCTCTCTCAAACAGTAAACTTAAAAAAAAGAATAGCATGTAGAAATAATTGGACAAGTGCATAAAGACACAGGCATGCACACGTACATCCAGGTGTATGGGTTCGTGCTGGCACAGCATTGGAAGCTGTCATCACAAGGGATTGGTTAGATTTGGGGATCCATGTAGGTTCAATGGGATGTTGCAGGGCCTATTTAAAACGATGGAAGACCATGATGAAGATCTGTACATAATGATGTAAGGGTGTTCGCAATAACCAGTGTGTCCAATGAGGAGGCTACATGTCTTGCTGTGTGTATTCTAAGTGGTAGCATGGCCCGGTGTTCACGTTGGGCCCTGGAGTCGGGGTGCCTGGGTCCGAATCTCAGCTCCATTGCTTCCAGCTGTCGGGACAGAACAGTCAAGTCACTTGTCCCTACCTAACCGCTCTGAGTCTTTTTTTTTTCATCTTTGAAACGGAAGCGTTAATTCCTGTTTTGGGGGGTTTTTTGCACAAATCGAATAGGACAATCGATTTGCGTTGCTTGGTGGAGTCCCCCACTCGTAGCACTGGAGTGTTTGTTGTGTTTTCAGGACTGTGGACATGATTTTTATATCTGTATGAGAGAACTGGGGAGGGGGGATGTCGAAATAGCACCGGAAGGTGAGATTTTGTATCACCTTAACTTCCTTTTCTTGGCCTATCTGTGTTTTCTAACTTTTTCAACCAAATATAATGCATTACTTCCATTTCAATTTTCCTGAATCCTGAAGTATGAGGAGAAAAAAAGGGGTATCTTAAATTTCAGGTGACTTTTTTACCATTAAGTTGATTTTAAATCAAGTCAATATGTATGGAAGATTGAAAATTTGCTGGTCGATCTCTGTGATTTCGGGAGTCTCAGCAGCCACACAGTGGCCCAGGCTCCTGGGAAGAGGTACCGCAAGCCTGACTAGAAGGAGAGGCGCCCCCACCTGTTCAGTTGAGTGACTGAAGCCTGTGAGCAGGCTTGATGGGTTTGAAAATTTGAAAATGGGAACACTGTTTTTTTTTTCCTCCTTATTTTAACGAAAAGGACAAATCGGATTAAAACAAAAGGTACATGTCATAAGGCATTCTTCCTTTTATTTTAAGCACCAGTAATCTCAAAGGATGGCGGAAGCTGGGAACACAGCTTTCCCAGGGAGTAAAACTCTAGGAAATCATTACTGTGCCAGAAGAAGTGATTAAAAAAATTAGGTCACCCGAATAATAATAAACTCTGATTCTTCAGGCACTTAAATATGAGACTTGCAGCATCACGTTAAAAAAATGTTAATCATTTTCAAAATGCAGAAGAATCCATGTCATTGTGGAAGGTGGTGTTGAAAATGGGTGTGTCTCATGCCCAAAAACTCTGAGTGGCTGGGATGTGTCATTTGGGACATTAGGCCATGCCTCCCAAACAGGGGGTTGTCAGTTTGGCCGAAAATATACAGGGCAGGCAGTAAGATAGGGGACAGGAGAAATGGCTTCAGCCATGAATATCTACCATATGAAATTTCAGATTGAAATCCAAAAAAAAAAAAAAAAAAAAAAAATCATTATTTAGAAAGACTTTTTTGTTGTTTGAAGACAGGATCCCTGCCCCCCATACAACTGAAATAATATTATAGTAAGTTAAAAAACGGACTTAGGCCCTCAATTTCAGGCACATTCTGCATGGAAAAAAGTAACCATCTCTTAAGATCTGTTTTTGGGCAGTGAAAACAAATTCCTTGTTAAGCTTTTCATCATTTTCAGTAGCTTTTCGTTTGCCAGAGGTGGTATGGGAGGTGTAGAAGGAAAAAGTTCTGGTCCCTGACATGAGTGGTGGGTCTTGTCTGACGGGGAATCCATGTGGTCCCTTGCTAAGCTGTGCAGTGCGGTTTGTAAATGTTGGATGAATGAAGAGGAAAGTGCATCTTTAGAGGCCGGACAGGCAGTTGGGCAGACCTGGGTTCAGATTATGGCTGTGTTGCCTTGGGCTCCTTGATCTCTTTGTGCCTCAGTTTTACGAGCTGTAAAATGAGGCCAACGCTAGAACCTTCCCTGAAGGGCTGTCATGAAGTGACCGTGATAATACACATCAGTGCGTGGCCAAGAGATAGGGGCACCAGGCAAAGCAAGCAGCTACCACCCTTATATTTGGTCTCTACGGGACTCACTGAGGCAGATGGGGGTCTGGGCTGACCTGCAAGTCAGGAAACAAGTAGGGGGCGGGTTCAGGGAGTAAAGGAAGGGCCCAGGGAAGGAACTGTACACGTAGAGGCAGGTAAGAGGCATATTAAGGAGACCAGCATTACTGGAGAACAGGGAGAAACTGGGCTGTCTGGATGTAGACCGGGTTACAGAGTCGGCGAATGTGGTGTGGTGGAGATCAGGCAGAGCTTGAAGAACTTCCATCAGGAGGACGATGGGAAACAAGCAACACTCGAACCTCAGACTGGCAGGTGCAGACCAGGTGGATGAGAGAAAGAAGAAGGGTTGGTAAGCCGCGGAACGGGAAGGAGAAGATTTCTATAATCAGAAAACCTTAATAAAAATACATATACTGGAAAGAATTTGGAAAAGACAGGTGAAAAGGAGAAAAAGAGCCACCTAAAATCCTGCCGTGTTAACATTTTGATATGTTTCCGTACTCATATTTCTCTGTCCACTCCGGTTCTTGCTCTGTATTTTTGTTTTAGAGGTAAGGATTTTGTGTGCGTAATTTTGTGGTGCTTTTCCCTCACTTCACATCAGAACAAATACCTGTTAAGTTCTGTGACCCTCAGTCATGTCAGGAGGTGTTCAGAGTCGAATTTGTTGGATGTGAGGAGTGGAGGTGGGAAGTGAGTCAGAGATGCTAAGCCCTGGAGCCCTTCACATAATCACCTTTTCCTGAGGCTCTCTGGGTGCCAGGCCCTGTGTTAGTTCCATTGCCTGGTCTGCCTTCCTCACGCTCGGCTTCCCGAGGCTAGGTTTTGTTGTTATCCCTGTGATACAGATGAGGCCCCCGAGGCTTACAACTTGCTAAGGTCACACCACTAGAAAGAGTCAAAGCCATGTAGCCATTTTATCGGTAACTCTGAACTCAGGAGATCTCTCAACTCCTAAACTCTTTCTAGAAACTGCTGTTAATGGCTATACCTGAGGAGGGATTTAAAGGCCCTAACAAACTGACCCATGGGACTGTTACCTAATGGGCATACTACGAATTGCCCTGTAAATTCTCTAACACGTGATGCGGCTGGCAGTGCACATGTAGCACTAGCCTTGACCATTGCTGACTTCTGCCGAAGCGTATAGGCGTATCACTTTCATTCTGTTGAATTAGGAAAAAATTGCCAGTGAAAGAGAAATGATATGAGAAATTAAAATTTTCTCCTTGTAATGTGTGGGGTATAGGATTTCTTTTTATTCACTTTGAAATACTTTCTTTGAGACTTGGACTGGCGGGGGAAGGGACATAAGATCAGTTTATGATTTTGCCCACCCATTACATATTTGCTTCATTCAGAGAAATAAGGAAAATAGGATACGTATATATTCAATCTATATATATTTTTTAATGAAGCAGTACTTGTAAACACTGATTGGAAGGTTATGTAGCAAAAGCAGAAATACAAATCTGGGAGCACTCTTAGCTGCATGAGAGTTGCTCTCAATTTAGAAAGCTTTTAGAAACACGGTATTGGTCCAACTTCTTTTGCGTTTCCTGTACTTTTGAAGTAGGTAAATAACCCTCATCTGGAGATGACATTAAAAATCCAATAGTTAAATAAGATGGTGGTTATATAAACTCATATATATTAATGAATTGTCACAAAGATCTCCCCTTTCCCCGCAATAAAGCGTGAACAGAAAACCTGGTGGAATAGTCTAGTTAATGGTATTCTACCAATGTCAATTTCCTGGCTTTGATAATGCAATTGTAGTTGAGTAAGATGTCACCATTGCTGAGAGCTGGGGGACAGTTACCCAGGACCTCTGTTATTCTTACAATTTCTTATGAGTCTGTAATTGGTTCAAAATAAAAAAACTTTTAAAGTGTATCAGCAACAATCGGAACAATAATGTTCTATGTGTGGTAGGGATTCCTCAGCCATTAAGAATAAGGTAGATGTGTGGGTACTGACATGGGAAGAGGGAGGCCCATGCTAGATTCTTGAGTAAAAAAAGCAACTTGTGACCCCAATGTGTACAAGATTATTCGTTTTTATAAAACAAAAAATCCCAAGCTGGGCTTTTACAAAAAAAGCTATATATTCACAGGGTATAGACAAAGGTCTAGAAAGATAAACACCACACTGTTGACACTGGTGATCTCCTAGGAAGCGGGAGTTAGAAAGGAAAGCGTTCACATTTTACTTACTATAAGGTGGTATGGCTTAAACTTTTTTTTCCATAATCATTTCTTATTATAGTGTTTTTTGTGTTTTTTTAAGTTTATTTGGAGAGAGAGAGTGGGAGCAGGGAAGGAGCAGAAAGAGACAGGGAGAGAGAATCCCAAGCGCTCTCCGTACTCTCAGTGTGGAGCCCGACCCGGGGCTGAATCTCATGACTGTGAAATCATGACCTGAGCCGAAATCCAGAGTTAGACGTTTAACCGACTGAGCCACCCAGGTGGCCCCAATTTTTATAGTTTTTATGAAAAAACAAATACACAAATAAATGTAGGGGCCTTCTGAGTCTCCTGTGTCCTCTAAGTTCTGATGTGTGTGTATGAGCTAATATGCTGAGCTGCACATTTTCATAGTTTATCCCAGCCAATAGGCTTGTTTCGATCTCAGTCTGGTTTGAGCTATTGTTCCTCTTGTTCTTGCCAAAGATAATCAATCCTGTCACTTCTCAGAAGAAATGTATAACCTCTAACAGACCTGCCTGAGATCCATATCATTTGGCTCCGTGGACACTTGTGGGCATTTTCTATATTCCTATATTATCACAGAGCTTTTAAAAATTTTTAAGTTACATTTTTGGATACATTTTTAATGCATTTGTATCCTGTGAAAAAGAGAACTTTTGACGCACTTGTCTTAATGGCCAGGATGTTTTGTCCATATGTTGGCATTTGCCCTAATTCATCTTGTCAAAGGTAGTGGGCCAAGAGCTCGTGTGCGTGCACATGGGTGTGTAAGAGAATAAGCCACATGAGGGCATGGTTTTCTGATTTCCTCACTGCCTTGTCCCCAGTGCCTAGAATACTACTTAGTGTCTTAAAGTTTCTCCATAAGTAGGTATTGAATGTGTGATTATTTGTGTGTGTTGGGAAGTATCAGTCTGATAATCCTGTAGAATCTCTCTTTCTCAATCTTTTCCAGAAACCACTTTGATACTGGTCTCCAAGAATGACTTTTCAAGTATAAATATCCCATGAGAGGGTTAGGGAAGCCACTTGTGACATTGGCAACTTTATCATCAGCTAAGATGCTTCTGACTATAAGAAACAAACACCTAACTGGCCCTACAAAAATAATTCAGTGTGTTCTCTGACACAACAGGTAAAGGCCGTGGGCGAGGCAGGTTATGTCTATCATCCTCAGATAGCAAAGTGGCTGCAGCCGTTACAGTCATCACATCCAGACATGGCAGCATCCAGAGGCAGAAAGATGAGGAGCCTTCAGTTCCTTGGGTTCCTGTTTAAGAACAAGGAAACCTTTTCTCATGCGTCAATTGTATAAATCCCCCATTAGCAAAGGGAATGAGACCACTGTGATAGGTTTGGATCTGTGTTAATTTGCTCAGGCTACGTTTTAATCCCTTCTGACTGTTATAACAAAATACCACAACTGAGTGACTGATAAGTAACAGGTATTTCCCACGGTTCTAAAGCTGGGAAGTGCAAGATCAAGATACCAACAGATTTGGTGTCTGGTGAAGGTCTGCTTCCTGGTTCGTAGATGGCTGCCTTTGCTATGCCTTCATGTGGCACAAGGGAGCTTTCTTGGGCCACTTTTATAAGGGTATTAATCCCATTTGTAAGAGCTCCACCCTCATCACCTGATCACCTCTTAATATCCTCTCCTTGGGAGTTGGGTGGTCATTCAGACCATAGTACGTTGCCCTAACAGACTGGATGGCTTAAACAAAAAAAAATATATTCTCGGGGCTCCTGGGTGGCTCAGTTGGTTGAGCATACAGCTTTGGCTCAGGTCATGATCTCTGGTTGGTGGGTTCGAGCCCCGCTTCGGGCTCCGTGCTGACAGCTCAGAACCCGGAGCCTGCTTCAGATTCTGTGTCTCCCTCTCTCTCTGCCTCTCTGTTGCTCGCACTCTCTCTCTCTCTCAACCTCTCTCTCTCTCTCTCTCTCTCTCTCTCTCAAATAAATAAACATTAAAAAAATTTTTGTTAATGTGTGGAAAATTTATTTTCTCACAGTCCTGGAGGCTAGAAGTCCAAGATCAAAGTGCTGGCAGTGTTGGTTTTTCATGAGGCTTGCACTGCCTTCTCACTGTGTCCTCACATGGTTGTTTCTCTGTGCATGTGTGTTCCTGGTGTCTCTTCCTCTTAAAGAGACACTAGTCCTATTGGATTAGGGCCCCACACTTTGGACCTTATTTCTCATTATTACGTCTTTAAAAGCCCTGCCTCTAAATGCAACCACGTTGGGCTTTAAGGCTTCAACATAAGAATTTGGAGGGGACCTAATTCAGTCCATAACAGCACCTAACCTGATATTTGTGGTGCAGAGACAGAAACCTGAATGAAATCAGGGTTCTGGGATACAGCCAGTATCTCCATCATCAGCTTTTACCTTAATTATTCAGGCAACACTAGGACACAAAGGGACACATCTGGAAGGGGTGCAGTTGCACTAAAGAAAACTGGGGGCCAGAATCCTACAAATCTCATTTCCACCACTTACTAGGAAGTGACTTAAAGTATCTGAGCTTGGACTTTCTCTTCTGTGAAGTGGGAATGACTTAGGCGGGCCTCCCAAGGATACTGTGAAGCATAAACAAGAAAAGGCAGCAGTGGTGCTTAGCTGGGAGCCTGGTGAGCACTCTTTCTCCTTAGTTCTACTGTTGACCTTGTCTGTGCCATTCAAAACCTTACCCAAACCACTGACCTAAAGGATACCTCTTCCATTGATTTTTCTTTTTTTTTAAAGAACAAGAACTCTTTGATTAGAAATACGTAATTGTCTTAAGATAGCTCTAAAGCCATTAACAGTATTCCAGTGAGTAAAACATTTATTTCCTTTTGGAGGAAATATATGCCTCAAAATTTGTTGGGAGGAAAAGTGATGAGGTTAGCCTTTGGTGCCAGGCTGCCTGGGTCACATCTGGCCCGCGGTAGCTCTGTGTGTCACCTTGGTGCAAGCAGGCCACTCACTGTTACATGGCTTGGTCTCTCACCTGTGCAGTGGCAGAATAGAGAGCCTGCCTCCTGGCTGGTTGTGAGAGGGGGGATCATGAATGCGGAGTGCATCTCACCATGGACAGTGGGCGCTAGCAAATTCTCAGTGAAATGGGGAGGACCTGGAGGGGGACGGTGCATCACAGGAGAGGTGGGGAGTCAAGAAACTTCCATTCTCATTGGTGTCTAGGGTTCAGGAGACCCCTCACCGTCCTGGGGTCATCTTGCACATGTGATGGGTTTTTTTTGTTTTGTTTTGTTTTGTTTTGTTTTTAACTTTAAATCAGTTTATTGACACAGTAACACAACACACTTGCCTCCCTGACACCCCCACCCCCCTCACCCAATCTAGATCTCTCCCCCCTTCCTCCCCCCTTAGGATGAGCTGTTCAGTGAAAACAGAAAAGGGCAGGCCACTTCTACACCCCCAGTCCTACCCCTAAGCCCTATGGGGCAGGGTCTCAGGCTCTACTCAGAACCTGTTGAGAAGAGGGGCAGTCAGCACTATGTTCGGCCAGGCAGAGGCATCCAGTCCCTAAGAGCAGATTCCCACACAACCCCCAGGCCCTGAGTTGCTTATTCCTCTTCCTCTGGCAAAGGGGGAGGAGACCCAGGCTTCACCAAGTCGGGTGACTGGTCCAAGGCCCATTGTTGGTAGTTGGTGAGACTGGATTTGAGCCCAAGTGTGCCTGATGCCCTAGGGCATCAGGGCCTGAGGTCTTACCCATGATGTTTAGTGCCATATAGTTGAACTCCTCCCTGCCCCTGCCCCTGACTCCCTATCTTCGCCAGACACAGAGTTCTGGAAATGGGCATGTGGCTACATCTGTTTTAGAGTATTACTTTGGAGATGTCTTTGTGAGAAATGTCGTTTCAGATTCTCCAAGTTCATGATTTTCATTATTATTTTTAATTAGGCCCTGCTAACTGAGATGATGGAGAGATGCAAGAAACTAGGAAACAAGTAAGTATTTTTAAATTCATAAAGCATGGGTCTGGAAATGGAAGTCATTTGTTTTTGTTGTGTTTTGTTTTGGTTTGGTTTTTGAGCTTGGCATGCTCACGTGGGCAAGAGGGTCAGCAGAGCGCCAGGATGGCACAGAGGTCGGGAAACTGGAGTCTGATCGTCTTCCTGTGCCTGGCTCTACTCTTTCTCAGCTTTGTGAACTTGGGTCACTTACTTGAGTTCTCTGCCTCAGTCTCCTCATCTGTAAAATGGGTTTCATAATAGTCCTTTCCCCATGGGGCTGTGGTAAGTGGAAGGGTTGAGATAAATTCCATCTTCCTGTCTTCCAGGCACAAGAGGTTTCCCCTCTCTTTTCCCTTCTGTGGTAGGTGTCCCTAAGTCACATGTCCCTAGGTCCCAGAACAGTGCTTTTTGTAAGAGATGGGGGTATATATTTGCAGCGTGGATCAATATTATTACTTGATGTTTAGTTTTATTAGTGCACCATGCTCATTTTGCATCTGTTTAAATGGATGTGATTGCTTGCTGTCCGTCAATCCAGCTAGCCGATTCAACATTTATTGAGTTCCAAATAAGTACAGAACACTGTGTTAGTCTCTAGAGGTTGCCTTTTTACTCCAGCCTTTTAAAATTCTTTTCCAGCCTTACCTTTAAAGAGCTTTCATTCATCCTTCCCAGCAACATATGTGCTTAAAATTAAAGCACTTTTCATTAAGAGGAAGTTCTTCTGATATGGGGCACTTGGGTCTTGCAGCGCCTTGCTGTTGAATTCCGTGATGTCCGCTTTCCGGGCCGAGTTCATCGCCACGAGGTCCATGGATTTCATTGGCATGATTAAAGAGTGTGATGAGTCGGGTTTCCCCAAGGTAGGCTCTTGACCAGATGCTCAGTGGGAGAACAGATAGGCACTGCTTACCCGACAGCTCTCGAGGGAGAGGGTGCTGTGTGGGGGTTCTTGGGCCGACAGAGAAAACAGGCATTGTTTCCGAAGAACATGCTGGAAGGTGAGTTAGTGATTGGGATTGTTAGACACATGTAAGTTGCTGCCAGTGAGTCCTAAGTCTATCGAAGTAGCTCTCTGTGAAGTATTTAGGAAAGGCTTGGGCTTCCATCTTTTAAAAATGTATCTTCACTCATGATTTATAAAAAGCTCTGTCCACAAGAATGTTGTGTCTCATGAATCAGAGCAATGCACAGAGCCAGCTCTTTGTTTTGAGTGTCTCTAACTTGCATGTAGGGCTGCGGTAGAACTTCAGGAAGATGTTGGAAGATTAGCCATGAGACGAGCTAAGGGTTACAGCCTTTTCCTCTAAGCCTCAAGGTGCTCTGATTTAAAATCTCCAGTATTGCAATGGTTTGCTATTCTTTTTTTTTTTTTTTTTTTTAAGCATCTTCTTTTTCGCTCACTGGGGTTAAACTTAGCCTTGGCTGACCCTCCTGAGGGTGATCGACTCCAGATTCTCAATGAAGCTTGGAAAGTTATCACTAAGTTGAAGAATCCACAGGTGGGTGACCATTCAGACCTCAGATAGACTGCCTTTTGTACAAGTCTGGCAGTAAATTCTTGGTTTAAAAAAAAAAAAAGATATTTTCACTAATCCTACGTCTGGGTTTTTATTTTGTTTTAAGAAATAATACTATTTAAAAAAAAATTTTTTTAATGTTTATTTACTTGGAGAGACACAGACGGTGAGCTGAGGGGGTGGAGGGGAGGGGGCAGAGAGAGAGGGAGACACAGAATCTGAAGCAGGTTCCAGGCTCTGAGCTGTCATCACAGAGCCTGACATGGGGCTTGAACCGACGAACCATGAGATCATGACCTGAGCCAAAGTCAGACAGACCCTTAACCGACTGAGCCATACAGGTGCCCCAAGAAATGATACTATTTTAAATTATTTTCGTTAACCTATAGTGGAGAATTGATAACTCTAAAGATATATTTCTTTGATTTTTCTATCCTAATTATGTCTAATTCTTTAGGCTTCAAGATGTAGTAAAAGCGTAAAGTGAGAAAAAATATTTGAAACTTTGAAAGACCTCTGCTCTGACTTAGCAAACAGCATCCAAATGCAGCTGTCTTTAGTATTTGGATTTGAAAATATCAACTGAGTAGGATATTCTTAAATGGAAGCTCAGCAGTCAAACGTATGATTAGCAAAAGGGAATTCTAATTGTTGCCCCTTGGACGGAGATGTGGAAAGATGGATCCACTGCTGTTAGGTGCTGGAACAGTATGCAGCAATGGCCATAATCTTGTAGAGTTTGGGTTTCACGTCTCACCGTCCTCATGGGCGACACATCAGCAAGTTACGTGGCCGCCACTGGGTAAATGGCCCTGCCTGTCTTCGGCTGAAGGACCAGCTGGGCAGACTTCACCACCTTCAAACCATTCCTCTCCTGCCAGCAGCATATCTCAGCTTGGCTGCTTTAATGGCACCACAGACCAGGTGGCTTGCAAACAACAGAAATTGATTTCTTGCCCTTCTGGAGTCTACAAGTCTGGAATCAGGGGGACACCATGGTCGGATTCCGGTGAAGGCCCTCTTCCAGATTGCCGACTGCCAGCTTCTCCTCCTCCCTAGGTGGAGAGGGGGTGAAGGGGAGAGGGTGTTCTGGGGTCCCTTTTATCCGGACATTAATCCTATTCATCAAGGTTCAACCCTCATGACCTCATCGCCTCCCAAAGGCCCCACTCCTAATGCTGTCACATTGCGGGGCTACGATTCTCAACATATGCGTTTTGGACACAAACATGTAGACTGAAACACAGCAAATAATTGAATGTGGGTGTGTAGCATTTACAGTCATTTACCAAGAAGGAAATATTCGAGTTCAGTTATAACCTCCTTACCAGTCACTGCATTTACAGTAGTGTGTTGAGAATACTGATATAACTTAGAAAAATTAGAAGCTTGTTTACAAAATCACTTACCTATGTTAAGTTGAACAAAACCCTCACTAAACTTCAGCTGTTGAAATTCTGTTTAACCCGAGTGGCTAACTAAAAAGCTTCTTTAGGATGCGGAAGTCCAAAGTCTCTGGGCCTGTGGGGTCTGTCCCTGAGTGCTTCAAAGCACCCTTGCATCAAAAGCCCATGTTAATGGTTTCCTTCAGTCTATAACTTCACATGGCCTCATTAAGTTCACCTTCTCACCTGGCTTTTCTTGTGTGAATGACATAAGTGTTTTCTTCCCTCCCATTTTCTCTTTTTTTTCTTCTCCTTAAAGTGTCAGAGCAGAAGAGATACACTTGCAGACTGTATTTTTCCTTGAGCATTTTTTTTTCCCACATGAGTGTTTTCCAGGGAAGGCAGCTCTTTTTAGCTGTTAACTGCCATTTCCATGACCATCCCAGTGTCTCTCCGTGGGTCCCCCACCCCCACTTGAATCTAACACAGAATTTACTACCTAAAATCTTCAGTGCTTTCTTAACCTTTTTACGACCTATACATCACCTCTCTATCAGAAAAAGAGTTTATGGTTGTTTTTTTTTTTATTTTTTAACATTTATTTATTTTTGAGACAGAGACAGAGCATGAACGGGGGAGGGGCAGAGAGAGAGAGAGGGAGACACAGAATCTGAAGCAGGCTCCAGGCTCTGAGCCATCAGCCCAGAGCCCGACGCGGGGCTTGAACTCATGGACCGCAAGATCGTGACCTGAGCTGAAGTCGGACGCTTAACCGACTGAGCCACCCAGGCGCCCCAGAGTTTATGTTTTAAAGGCAGGATGTCTGTTTTTTTTCTCAGAACCTGCAAAAATCACATTTAAGCAAAGCTCTTCAACCAGATCCACGGTCAGTGTCTCTGTTGAGGTGTGGCCAGGACTCCTGACTTTGATCTCCGCTGCCCTTCAGTTTTTCCCGGATTTCTATTTTGGCCCAAGTAGCTATTCAGAAATGGAAGTCTAGTTAGTTTCCAGCAACTCCTGTGTTTCTATATAACTTTTGCTTCTTAGGGTAAGATAGATCAGTGGGCTAGACTTTTCTGTAGGTGCGCCAACCCGTCTTGGAATTCCTATCACTTGTCATCTCTAGTGATTATCAGAACCCTTGAAGGGATCTGCATGTGATGAGCTTTGACTCTAGGGTTAGCCATGGTGTTCCTGTTGTAGACACATCTTTACTTTTTCTCTGTAGGACTACGTTAACTGTGCCGAGGTATGGGTGGAGTACACCTGCAAGCATTTCACGGTATGTGCGGCTGTGGGATCGTTTTGGGAAGAATTATGGGTTTTTTGTTTTTTGATATCTTTTAATGTTTTGAGAGAGGCAGAGTGTGAGCAGGGGGAGGGGCAGAGAGAGAGGGAGACACAGAATCTGAAGCAGGCTCCAGGCTCTGAGCTGTCAGCACAGAGCCCGATGTGGGGCTCAAACTCACCAACTGTGAGATCATGACCTGAGCTGGAGTCTGATGCTTAACCAACGGAGCCACCCAAGCGCCCTTGGAAGAATTATGTTTTTATTCGTGTTTATAATAATGAATAAGGCTAGAATAGGCATTTAGGCATTTTACAGTGGTAATCGTCCTTAATTTATAAAAATGGCATCCTTTTATACTATAGTGTGGTGGAGGGTTGATATGCGTACTGTCACAAAAGTGTCATGCTCACGTGCAAATTGGGGAAATGCTCCATTACCAAGGGAAGCAGTTTTTCCCCCATAAGATCCCTTAGATGCTTACATTCTAAAGTGCATTGGGACTCTTCCTGGGGGTCCAGGAAGTAGCATTTCTCAAACATATTTGACTTACGTGTAATTTTTTTTTAAGCAGAGGGACTTCTTTCCCTGTGCCCAGACCAGAACCTCAGTCTGGGAAATACTGTGTGTGTCAGAGAGCAGACCTTAGAAGCAGGCAGGACTGGGTTCACATCCTATTGCCAAAATGCTTATTTTCATCAGCTGTTAAAAACTGAATTCAGGCATTCGTGCTGAAAAATGCATGAATTGTGAATTTGCTACCTAATGAATCTTCAGAAAGTATATCCGCGTGATCATGGTCCATATCAAGAAGTCAGCAATCAGCCCCAAGCTCCCTGGACTCTGCTCCTAGTCACAGCCCCCAGCCTTTGGGGGCCACCGTCCTGCCCTCTAACTTGATAAATTGGTTTTGGCCTCGTTTTAAACATTATATAAGGCTGGTCTGTTGATTTTGTTTATTTTGTCCAATTTTTGTTTTATCCTTATTTTGGAAATTTCAAACATATGATTTCCCTTATAATCCTCACCCAGAAATGACCAACTCGTGACAAATCTTGTTTCATTTATACCCTTACCCCTGGATTATCCTGAAGAAAATCTCAAACATTGTGTTTTCATCTGTCAGTTTTCAGCACATGTGTGTTAAATATAAGATTCCCTTAATCTTATCCCAACAAAAAAATTAGTAATTAATAAAAAATTAAAATCATTCAATGTTCAGATTTCCCCAGTTGTCTTGTATTTTTTTTTAATTGTTCAGTCAGGATTAAAATAAGGCCCATACATGGCAGTAGACTCCTAAGAGTTCTTTTAAATTACAAATTCTCTCTCTTTTCCCCTCCTCCTTCCCTTCCCCTTTTATCCTCCGTCTGTGATTTATTTGTGGAAGAATTTGGGTCTTTTGTCCTGTAGAGTTTCCCCGTCTGGTCTGGCTAGTTGTGTCTTGTGGTGGTGTCCACTGTGTTCTTCTGCTGTCTATTTCCTGTCAGTGGGCAGTTAGTTCTAGAAACTTAATCAGCTTCAGATTCGATTTTTTTTGGCCCTGCGGGTGCTGGTTTGCTACTTCTCCTGGGAGGCTCATGGTGGCTGGTTGCCTCCCTATATCGTGGGCAGCCGCCGAAGCTCGTTGGATCTCATAGTTTCTTAGGGGCTGCAAATTGGTGATCCTTGGAATTATTAGCAGCTTTTCTTTGTTTATTAGCTGGGATACTTGTAGAAAGACGACCTCCTCATGTCAGGTATTTGGTTACCCTGAAGTACAAGTTTGTACAGAAAAAGGCAGGATTGATGCTGCTTTTTCTCCTCTGCTAGTTGTAGGATAAGGATTTGATTCCTCAGCATCCCCAAAGGTGACCAGTGAGTAGTTGTTGGTATCTTTCATGGATTTAAATATACTTGAGTTACATTATTCTTGCTGGTGCTCATTTGTCCCCTTTGTCCAGTGGGTGTGTCATCAAGTGGCTCCCGAGTCCTTCTGACATGCTCTCCATAGTCTTTGATGCCCTCCTCGCTTTCTGTTACAAGATGTTCCAGCTGCCCTGGCATATTTCTAATCCCAGTTTCAGAATCACCACTAAGCTAAATCACTTAACTTGTCTGAGCCTCCACTTCCTCATCTGTGAAATGGGGATAATCCCGTTCATGCCAAGGAGATGAATGAGCATTAAGTGAGAGAGTAAATATAACGGCAGCTCTTTAGATGACAGATATGTGTGATACAAATACCTTAAGTAACAAATACCAAGCACTTTACCTGTAAGCTGCGCAGCCTCATAGAGACCTTGCCAGGAGGCTTCACTATTCCACAGGTCAGTGTACCTTTTCTGTGGAGAGGCAGATAGTAAATATTTGATGCTTTGTAGGTCATACAATCTCTGTCACAAGTATCCAACTCTGTCATTGTATGTGAAAGCAGCCACAGACAATAAGAGTGAGCACAGCCGTGTTCCAATAAACTTTATGCACACTGAAATTTGAGTCTCATAATTTGGGTCATGAAATGTTCTTTTGTTTGAATGTAAAAATCATTTTCAGTTCGTGGGCTGTACAAAAATAGGCACAGGGCTGAATTTGGGCTGTGGTTGGCTGACCCCTGATAGAAATGACAAGAGTGAAGTGAGCATCAAGGTCGCTCAGCTCGGAGGGGCTGACTCTGTGCACTTCCCACAGTGCCTCGGTGCTCCTGCCAGTGCCTGGGGAACAGCCTGGACAGGCAGGCAGAAAGTGGCACGGCTGATTTTACCAGCATCCAGGGAAAGCTGTAACACCCCAGAACCTTTGAGAACAACGTTTTAGTCCTGACCTGGTGCAGAAGTAGTTCCCTTCAGGGCTGTGATATAGGTGGAATTTCTCCCCTTAAACTATTTCCTGCAGAATATTTGAAACTATTTCCTGGAAGGTATGTGATATATTCTGAAGTTATTTGTCCTTGCCACCAGAAAAACAGCGACTGCCTTTCAGTGTCTAACACAGGTTTATTTTCCCCTCTTAGAAACGAGAGGTGAATACCGTTTTGGCTGATGTCATCAAGCACATGACTCCAGATCGTGCATTTGAAGACTCCTACCCTCAGGTAACGGATTTGCTTCTCTCATTTCCACACTGTTAGAAATTTTATTCTGTTGAACCAAATAGGCATGTTGCATGGATTAGGCTGTGAAGTCAGATAATCTTTTTTTCGAATCCTAGCTCCGCCGTATCCTCGTCATGCTCACTTTACTCAGTTACTTAACCTTGTGCCTCAGTTTCCTTACCTATAAAATGGGAATAATAGTCCTACACTCAGAATGGTTGTGAGGATTAGGTGAGATGTCATATGGGATCCTCTGGCACATTTGCTTGGCACCAGTAAATAAAGGGCCTGTGTTTTCCAGTTAAACTGACTTTTTATTTGGAAATAAGGTCCAGCTTCTTGGAAAATTGGAAGAATAGCTCAGAGAACTCCCATTAGTCTTTACTAAGATTCACCAGCTGTGAACATTTTCTGTGTTTGCTTTATCATTATCTTGTGTACACATACACACACACGCACATCAATATGTGTTTACATTTTTTCTGACTCCTTTGAGGTTATGTTGCATACATCATGTGACTTTGCCTCTGAAGAATTCAGTGAGTATTTCCTAAGAAGAAGGACATTCTCCGTGTAACCACAGTTTGGGAATTGACTTCAGGGAATTTGACACTTACATTTTCCTATTGGCTACTCCACAGTCCATATTGTAGTTTTGTCAGCGGATTCAATAAAGTCCTTGATATCAGGTATTTTCCCCCCTCCAATACAGAGTCCAGCGAAGCTTCATTTAAAGTAACTTTTGACCTAATTAATAATTGATTTTGTATTTAATAATGTGATGTTCTGGCATTTATTGCCTGTGATCAATTTCTAGCTTAACTTAATACAAGAAAATTAATTACATGTTCTTGTGAGAAGTTTAGAATTCTCTCTAACATTTTGGTAAGAATGTTTTCACCATTTGCAGATTAAAATAGTTCATCATTAGAATTTACTGAGTAGGCGCTGACTACCTGACATTTTTCTAGGTATGATGAAAACAATATATAGTTGCGCACAACAGGCTCTTGGTAAGCATCGTTGAGTGAATAAAGCATGTGAGGGCAAAGTTCGTATCCCTTGTGGGTCATCAGGATCTTGGGCGCAGATGAAGACTGAGTTGCATTAGAATTTTTGTTGAGCAGCATTTGGTAAGACTTTGATCCTAGGGACCCATTTAATTGAAGACTTTAACACAATAATTTTACTATAGTCCATTCCTAAGAGAGAGGAATAATTACACCGTACAACTCTGTCATATCTAGAAGCAACGTGTAAAAGGTACCCCAAGGATCAGCCTGCATTCGGGACAGCCACCCATATGAGTTGTGAGCCCCTTGTCTTAAGTGATTTAAACAAATGATTTAAACAGCGGTGTTTTGAGTATAAACACAAGTACTTGTCAGTGAATTCTCTCCTCTTGACAGTAGCCAGGGGCAAGGATTTATATTTTCCTTAGAAAAAGCACCTCTGTGGTTCTCCCTGTCAGCAGGACTGGGTACATCTCAGGGTGAGGGCTGGTGGACATCGGTACCTGGGTATCTGGGTCCAACCTTACGGACTGTGCACCATCCCAGGGTAGTGAGTGACGTGGCCTTTGACTCCACCGGCAAACTCAGTTCATTGCCTCTCCACAGAAGTAGTCAGTAAATACAAGGTCATGATGGGCTAGAACAGGGGTCTGTAAACTGACCCATCGGCCACATGTAGCCCATCAGTTGTTTTTGTGAATAAAGTTTTATTGGAACCAGCCACACCCACTCGTTCACATGTTCTCTGGGGCTGCGTTTGAGCTTCCATAGCTGAGCTGAGCAGTTGTGATGACTCTGTGGCCCTTTGAAGAAGTTTGCCCACCCCTTGCATATTCATAGCTGCGTTGAATGGAGAGCTTCCCAAGGATACACACGACACTGCTCTAAGGCTCTTACATGAACTGTCCCACTAATCTTCACGGTGAGCAAGACACTGCTTTGCTCTCCATCTTACAGAAGACGATGATGAGTCTGAGCAGTGGCTTCCCCAAGACTGCAGACTAATACAGGGCCTAACCCACCCTAATAATCCCCCTTTCCTGAGTGATCCAGGTTTCCCTTATTGTGCTTGTAATTTCAAATAATGAAAGAAGGTTGCCTTTTAAAAATATCTAAGTTCTGGGGCGCCTGGGTGGCTCAGTCAGTTAAGCGTCTGACTTTGGGTCAGGTCATGATCTCACGGTTTGTGAGTTCGAGCCCCCACGTCGGGCTGTGTGCTGACAGCTCAGAGCCTGGAGCCTGCTTCGGATTCTGTGTCTCCCTCTCTCTGACCCTCCCCTGCTCACACTCTGTCTATCTCTCTCTCTCTCTCTCACAAATAAATAAACACTTAAAAATTAAAAAAAACTAAAAATACCCAAGTTCTATTAAATAAAATGTGTTTTCTGTGTGGTTTTGCAGCTTCAGTCGATAATTAAGAAAGTGATCGCCCACTTCCATGATTTCTCCGTTCTCTTCTCAGTGGTAAGTAACGTGCCTTAATTACCTTTGGAAATCTGTTTCTGAGTCAGAGGTTCGCTTGGTGTCCCGGGCCAAAAGAAATACTTAATGGTTCCTTTTACAGAGTAGTTAGGTCTAAACAACCTCAGTATTTATGGCATAACAACCTAATCAGCGTCTGAAAAATTAGTACACAGACTGAAAGAAAAATATCATCTGTATTTCTTTCATGACTCACTAATGGGATGTGTGCCTGTCTTGAGCACCACACAGCCTCTCAAACATTGGAGTCAGGCTGGACATTCTCTTCCTCCTCTCCTCTTCCACATTGATTTTCATAGGTGACCTTATGTCACACGTGCAGTCTAACATCGAA
The DNA here is from genome assembly GCF_023721935.1 of Panthera uncia. Classification (NCBI taxonomy): domain Eukaryota; kingdom Metazoa; phylum Chordata; class Mammalia; order Carnivora; family Felidae; genus Panthera; species Panthera uncia. The sequence goes on from NC_064815.1 coordinate 9,733,641, forward strand.
ACTATGAAATGGCGTTGAAATAATAGTTGTCTCAGTGTCTGACAGAATTGAGATTTTTCTGTGTCCTTCAAACTTTCAAATATCCTATGATGCCCCTTCAAGTTGGCTCTGGTGCCCTGGGCGAGTACAAACCTAGGGGATCCGCTTCCCTTCCACTCCCCCCTCTTCTGGCTCCATTCATGTGCACTCACAGGAGTGTGTGTGTTTTTTAATTAAAAATAGAACTTGTTATTTTTTGGACATTTGCCATATTCTTCAAGCACCGTGCTGGACCTTGGCATGCATTGTCTCGTACCGTTTTCACAGCACTGCTGGAAGTAGGAGCACTTAGGATTCCCACTTTACAGATGGGAAAACGGATGCTGGAGGAGGTGGGGTAATGTGAGTGAGGTTGCACGGTTAGTAAATGCACAGTCGGGATGTGGAGGCCACTCTGAACAACTGACTCTTCTTTCTTTGGTCAGTACAGTTGTAAAAAAGACTGAAGCCCACCTTGTGTTTTCTGGAAAAGTCCATGGTCCTCTAAAGATTGCCAGATGGTTCCCAAAATGTTAACTGTCCCAGCCCTGACCCCTGGGAACATGTAAGTGGTTTTAATAGTACTGGGCCCTTTCCCTGCTTTTAGGGGAGTCCTCTTCTGAGCTGCCTTAGAGAGATGAACAACTCTTTCTCTGCTTTGACCTTCGAGGAAAATGTGACCCGCAAATTCCTTCCAGTAACTTGCGTAAATTGCATGTAGAGTGCTTTTTTTTTTATTTTTAGGAAAAATTTTTGCCATTTCTGGACATGTTCCAAAAAGAGAGTGTGCGGGTGGAGGTTTGCAAATGCATCATGGAAGTTTTTATCAAGTAAGTGTAACACGGCAAAACCGGGAGCTGGGATTCCCGATGACCTTGTGAAACCTGTTGATAAGAAATTGGTTTGTGTACTTTTGAAGCCTAATGATATGGATGTATTTAACATCCAAAATAACATTGAAGGGACAACCACATAAAAGGAACAGTCATGATAGAAGTTTGTAATTAGTGCTTAAGAAGACAGAGTAATAAGTATTAGCTGGACCCCGGCCATCACCTACGTTGTACTCTGATATGCATTTGGAGGGAGCATTCTGTTAATGAACTCCTTACGGAGTAACATTTTATTTATTTATTTATTTATTTATTTTTATTTTTTTATTTTTTTTAACGTTTATTTATTTTTGAGACAAAGAGAGACAGAGCATGAACAGGGGAGGGGCAGAGAGAGAGGGAGACACAGAATCTGAAATAGGCTCCAGGCTCTGAGCTGTCAGCACAGAGCCTGACACGGGGCTCGAACTCACGGACCGCGAGATCGTGACCTGAGCCGAAGTCGGCCGCTTAACCGACTGAGCCACCCAGGCGCCCCCGAAGTAACATTTTAAAAGATAAAAATAAAGTCATACTCGTCAAGGTCTCAGGACTAGAGAGCTTTCCATCTTCAATGTTTAGATTTGTGATCAGTTTTCCTATTTAGTTGCTTTCCTTTTGTTGACTAAATCTGTGTTTCCCCAAACTGCCATATTGCTGGTGGAACATAAAATAATTTTAGGTGGCACATGGAGGAGAGATTTTGGTTTTAATTTTAAAAGTTGCAAATTTAGGGGTACCTGGGTGGCTCAGTTTTGGTTAAGCATCCGACTCTTGACTTGAACTCGGGTCATAATCTTGGAGTTCGTGAGTTTGAACCCCTCATCAGGCGCCACACTGACAGTGCTTGGGATTTTCTCACTCTCTCCCTCTCTCTGCCCCTCCCCTGCTCATTCTCTCTCTCTCTCTCTCTCTCTCTCTCTCTCTCTCCCTTTCTCTCTCAAAATAAATAAACTTAAAAAAATACATAAAGACTGTATATTTAATTTAAGGTATATTAGATAATATAATTAGTTTAATTGGTGTTTTCATGTATTCTGTTAGGACAAGGTCAAATTTAAAAAGTTAAAGTTGCTCTAAAGATTAATATATAGATATGGCAAGATAAAAATGTATTAAGATGGTACCTAAAGAACCTCAGTTTGGAAAACGGAGTTAGATGTTGCTTGAATAATGTATGTTTTAAGCTTTCCTTATGTTGTCTTCCTAAAAGATTAATTCCATATGCTTGGAACAAATATACCTACTTTCCCCACATAAGGACTTGTTATAAGACCTTGTCCTTCTATATTATTTGAAAAGCCAAATTAATAATTTTGCCTGGCACTCAACACAGTTATAGACAGGTTGTAGACTGCTTTAGAGGGTTCAAGAAATGTAGTAAAAAAACAAACAGGTTTGCCCTTTGCCTGGCTTAGGAATTGCAGCAGTTTTGTAGGATTTACCATAATTTTAGGAGAAGTTAGAATATGTGTAGAAAAGCAAACTTGTTATTGAAAGAAGAGTTAAGAGTAAAACAGAATATTGCCCATTACATGTTCAGTGCCAGCTGGGTAATTTGCTGTTTCTCAGATATGTGCAGATGAGAAACTCATCCATATTTTCATTGCTGTGGGTGGACATCGCTTTTACCATTGTCTTTAAATGTCTTGTAGGCATCAGCAGGAGCCCACAAAGGACCCCGTCATTCTGAACGCCCTTTTGCACGTTTGCAAGACCATGCATGACTCTGTGAAGTAAGCCACGCTAAAGGCTGAAACATAACATGGATTGGGTCTTAATACCACGTAAATAGTACATTGGGGAATTACTGCTTTAAGCTGCCACTGTGAATAATATCATTTTGTGGTGTCTATTAAAATTCTTGCTAATGAGGACATTCCAGCCCAGGAGAAGAGAGAGTGAGGGTAACCTTCCTGCAAACATGAGATGGCAGGTGTTTTTACAAAGGGATTTCTGTTGAGAGAAAAAGACTGGTTTCATCCAAGTGAACTCAAACTCCATGTCTCCTGGAGACTTGAGAGCAGCAGATAGGGGAGTAATGAGTTCACTCATCCAGTAACCTAAGCTTCAGATTTCTCTCATTATTAGCCAGCTATTTGAAATTCAAATGAAATGGCATATATTCCTTACATGAAGGGCTCTAGTTGTTTGGCAGACTTGAGGCCCAGTCCTGTCCATCCATTGGCCTTACCTTTTGGGTCAAAGGCCAAATTATGACTCCTTTGCTTTCTAGTTGTTTTTTTCCTTACGTGTTTCCACTTGGTTGTGTTTGAAGCAGTTCCTGCTTATTTGTGGCTTAAATTTTAGTCCCCAAAGAATTTTTAAAGCACAGCAGCTTGATTCAGTGGAAAATGTTCTAAGAATTGAGAAAATGGTTTTGGAACTTAACCATCAACAAGATGAATTGTATTTCTTTTTTTTTCTTCTGAATTTTGGAATCTTGGTTTTCATGGCTTTGTGTTTGCAACCTCAGGAAGAGTTATAAAAGTAAAAATATCAAGACTTTTCATAATAAATGGAACCAATGAACTTTTTAGTTGAGCAAAAATAGAAATAAAGGCACAAAACACATCCAGAAAGGCACTCTTATTGGTAGGATCCTGGGTTTTAGCTTCAGTAACATGGTAAGTTTATTTCTCTCTTGCTAAAGGTGTGAGACCAGAAGGTTGGGGTAGGTAGGTCTGCTTTAGAGCACCAGCCAGGTCCCTGCTGTCTCGTTGCTCTGCTATCCCTCGGGGATGTTGTCCTTGTCTTCCCGGGGGCAGCTGGCTTACCTCCACCATGTATAGCCCATGGGCATTGATGGACAGTAGTTTTCTTTCTGGGAGGAAACTTGGAAGGCTCACCACCACTTGTGCTTCCATCCCATTGGCCAGAACTGTCATATGGTCACACCCAGCTACAAAGGAGACTGGGAAATGGGAATCTCAAAGAATGAAAGGGACATTGCTTTGTTAGCGGGTGGTAAGCAGTCTTTGCCAGTACTTTCCCCTAGAACAAACCAATACACAAGAAACTTGGCTCCTGTTTGCTGTAGGCTCTTAAGTTTTCTTTAAAAATAAACTTGCGGAACTGTTAACAGGCCTTCACACGTGTAATGAAAACTAAGGACATGGCATTTTCTTATTTATATTAGTATTAATATTGCTATTAAATAGAGGTAGTTGCCATCTGTAATGTACTTTAAGATGCCTCCCCAGAGTGAGCTGGATTGATGGATGGAGAGGGAAGGGGATAGTTATGTGATAGAGCAGATACTGTAAAATGATAATTGTGGGATCTGGGTGCTGGATGTATGGATGTTTGCTGTAAATGTCTTTTGACTTTGCTGCATGTTTGAAAGTTTTTACGACGAACTGTTGAACTAAACTCCTCTGAAATATAAAATTTGAAGTTGGACCTTGCTGTCCAAATTCCAAGGGAAAGAAAGTGAACCTTTCTTGGAAACACCGTCTTTGAGACAGATGAGAAACACACATTTAAATTATGTTCATTTAGATTATATATTTTCACCAAAAGAAACACAGCCTGTTGGGAGTTTTTTAAATCTAAAAAATGCACAATGTTCTTACCTGTTAAATTGTTTGCTTCTTCTGTATCCTTTAGAAACTTGCATTTATTACCTCGATGTTAATTATGTACAATTATTGATTTTAGTGCACTCACTCTTGAGGATGAGAAAAGAATGCTGGCATATTTGATTAATGGATTTATAAAAATGGTAAGTCTTGGGGAAAAAGTTGCAGTGCGCTTGGAATGTGATGTAATTGTTTACTCTTACTCCGGGGAAAGCAGTTAACATTATGTTCCCTGGTGCTTTTCATTTTTATTAAGATAAGATGAAATTAGAAAACATCTTACATTAGCCAGCACTCCCCTGGGGGCAAAGAGAGCCAAGACAAACTGGCTTAAGGAAAAAATAAAGGGGAGGGTGGAGTGGGGGACTTATTGGGTCATGTGACACGAAGTCCAGGAATGGAGCAGCTGGACACGGGTGTCTCTGTGGTGTCGTCAAGACCTGCCGTCTGTGTGTCTTTGGCCCGTGGATCTGCTCTCGGGATGTCCTCCCAGGCAGCCTCACTCCCCTCAGGGGCTCTAGGTTTCCATTCCTTCCAGCGCTGCAGCCCAGCAGGAAGGGTTCCAGCAGAAGTCCTGGGACTGAGTCTCTAGATTGATTTGGGTCACTGGCTCATCCCTGCACGAATTGCTGCGGTGAGGGGGAATGAGCACACGGACTGGCCAGGCCCGGGAGACATGCATACACCTGGGCAGCCCAAATCACGTGGACCGGGAGTGGGGACAAGGGGCTCCCTGAAGCCCCCGATGTGCTGCTCATCAGGTGATGGTAAAAAATGGTTTGGGCGGGGGATGGGTGTGGACACAATGCCAAGCACCTGCTCTCCCATTGTTTTAGTTAACCTGTTGGTGCGTAACAACTCACCCCAAAACTTAGCAGCTTTAAATATTGGTGTTTTATTCATTCGTAACGATCCTGTGGGTTGAATGTGTGGCCAGGCTGCTCTGTGTAGCAGGATTGGGGCCACAGAGGATCCACACAGCCTTGCTTACTTGTATAGGGTCTTGCCGTTGGGGCCTCATTTCTCATCCGTGTGGCCTCTTACTCTCTGCTCTTCTGCCATTGTCCAGCTGTCTCTGCTGAGCTCTCTTACGTGGTGCAGGCACAGAGGGAAGCCGCAGGCCTTTTAAGACCAAAGTTAAGAAATTGCACCGTGACCAGTGCTGCCTCCTGCTTTGTTCTCTTGGTCAGAGGGGTCACAGGGTTATCGCCTTGGAGGGGAGGGAAGAGTCCACAGGGACCCTGCAACACCACAAGCCGTGTGGGAGCAATTGTTCAGCCTTCTTTGGGAATGACCCACCACACCACCCTAGCCAGAACCACCTTTGCTTTAATCCTGGGTGCGCAGAGCTAAAATACCAACTGCTGCCAGTATCCTCTTCTCATACGAATGTCAAGACAAAAGCTGGCCAAGATGAAAATCACCAGATCCCTGTGAAAATAACCTTGAACATGTGACTGGTTCAACAAGAGAGTCAGTGCTAATTGTTCAACTGACTCTGTAGATAAAATCCATTTCGATGCAAAATCAGAATCAGCCTTCCAATTCCCATGTTAGGAAATGCACCTTTTACCAGGTGACTCTCCTTGCCCTTGACTTATACGCTGATCAGGTGGCATTTTAGCCTTTTATGGCTTTGTCTGAAAGCCACCAAGTTATAGTGGAGAATATGAGGAAATAAGATGTGAAACCTGATAGCTATAATGGAAATAGCAATGTTAAACCCCCTCTGGACAAAAATGATTGCTGTAACAGTAAAGTTTATCCTACTAACCAGCTGTTCATAAATTGGAAGAAATGGGGGGAAAGGGGATTTTTATTGATGGAGAAACTTCCATCTATGGCTCCAGCAGCCACCAGTAAGTTGCTGAGGTTGGATTCCCCATCAGGAGGCAGAAAGGTGTGGCTCTTATTAGGGAAAACCCTCTGACAAATGGTGCTCAATAACCAAATTGATGTTCCGTGAAAAGGCCATAGCCAACAAACACAATTCCATTATTTTCTTTCCAGTGGTTTCCATCTAGCCTGGGAAACTCTATTTACATTCTGAGATTCTGCTCTGAACCCTTTGGTCTTTTTATTTTCTAGTCCAGTGCTCATGTCATAAAGATGAGGTGGTAATGGTAATATTTCAGTTACACACTGGGCAAAGTAATGTGAAGTCTAATTGGAGTAGATTCCAGCGTGCTCGAGTGTGTTTGTGTACCCCTGACGTTTCCACCTATTCATTGCTGTTGGCGGGAATTTTGATGACTTCTCATCTCAGCACTTTCCCTCCCACACGTTGCTCAGGGAAAACTCTTTTTTTTATTATTATTAAAAAAATTTTTTTTAACATTGATTTATTTTTGAGAGAGACAGAGCGTGAGCAGGGGAGGGGAGGAGAGAGAGATAGACACAGAATCTGAAGCAGGCTCCAGGCTCTGAGCCTAATGCTGGGCTTGAACTCAAGAACGGCAAGATCGTGACCTGAGCTGCAGTCAAATGCTTAACAGACTGAGCCACCCAGGCGCCCCTCAGGTAAACTCTTTTCCATGCTATGTGCTTACAGTTGCCTAGAGATAACACTCTCAGCATCGTTTTCCTTGCTTCTAGGTGTCCTTTGGCCGTGATTTTGAACAGCAACTAAGTTTTTACGTTGAGGCTAGGTCAATGTTTTGCAACCTGGAACCTGTTCTTGTGCAGTTGATTCACGTAAGGATTTCCATGTATTCGTTTGTTTTCTCAATCAATATTTATTGTTTATATGCCAGGCCTGGAGTTTAACCTGGGGTTCTTGTGGCCCCGTAACACTCCTGTTCTTTAGGGTGTAAAAGGTGGTTTTTCAAAGATTAATCCAGTGTGCAATTTTGCTTAAGTCTTTGGATGGTTTTTACTGACCTCTTTTGCTCTGAAATTAGCATATTCTCATTCCCATATGCCAGTGGCAAAGTGAGTTACCTGATTAGTTACTTATAGAAATAACTAACCTGTGGTCCTTGTAGCTTAACCAGAGTCCCAACATTGTTAGATCATGGTAGCTTTTCATGGGGCCCCCAGGCCAAAAGAAAGAAATAATGGTTCTGTTCATTAGACAGTTAGACTCAAACAGTTTGAGTATTTATACCCTAACAATTGGATAGCTCTTTGAAATAACACCATATGTAAATTGAAAGAGAAATAACATATCTTTATTCTTAAATAATCACAATTACTTAAGTGTGTGTGTCTACTGGGCACTGCACAGCTTCTCAGACCTTAGAATCGGGTTGGCATCACTACCCTTGTTTCTTGTTCCACATTGATTTTTTTTTCCACATTGATTTTTGCACACTACTTGCTTTTGATCAGAGCAGCTGCTGAAAACCCGTTTCACAAAGATAGAATGTTGCTGTAAGCAACAGTGCAGTCCAGTGTTGAATCTGTGGGCCACCTCATACCCGTTCTTGACACAGTGTTCAAAAATTGAACATTGCTCTGTTGCCCTAAAATAATCGCACTACCCCCGTGAGTTTGCTACAGCCCTCGAGGATGTCACACCACACAGTTTGGGAACCATAGGACCGAACTTGTCAATTTGTGGAAAGATTCCTCAAGGCTCTTTAACTGCTTCACATAAACTCAAGGAGAGCAACCTTTTTATTTGGTTGCTGGTTATCAGGGTATGTGAACTTAAGTTCTAAAGGTAGAGACCTCATCTGGAATTCAGTGGGAGGTAATAGTGCTCACCTTGTAGGGTTGGGGGTTAAGTGACCTAATGAGGGTACGGCTCTTAGAACAGCACCCAGCACCTGTGTCCTCTGAGTTCAGTGTGGGAGCTATTACTTCTGTTCTTACGGTTCATGTTACTGTTGCATCTCTGACTTGTGTGTTTGCTCGCAGATTTGGAGATTTCTTTTAGGATCTCTAAGATCTCAAGCTTCATGTGTGGGATTTCTGGAAATGAAGTGAACCCTGGCTATTCATTAAACCAGAAAATGGTCATTCCCAGTGCCGACTGATAGGCAGGAGTGCCTTTTGTTCTTACCGTCTTGGAGATGTTTGCTTAAGCCGAGGGGGAATCAGGCCTGATGGCCCCTCTGGCATTTCAGGGTTCAGCATTAGCCAGTCTGGGCCCCAGATAGCATGTTCTTACTGACTTGTATGCAGTTAATATCCAGATCTCTATGGGAGGCATGAATCTGAGCCAGCTATCATTTCATAACCATTTCTGTTTTGTTTTTTAATTAATAAACCCAGAGTGTAAACCGGTTGGCAATGGAAACAAGAAAAGTAATGAAAGGAAATCATTCCAGAAAGACGGCTGCATTTGTGCGGGTATGTTCTAGAGAGAAGACTCAGACTTTGAACCCTAATGAGTTGTTTGATTTGTAAGTTTCTAAATTGCTCTTCCCAGAAGACAGGTGTGTCCTAAGGGTGGTTCAGTATTGATTTTCCAGATTAACTTTTCCTTGAGTATCTACTGACTAACCAATGTTCTTACTATTTTCAAAAGAAATGATCAAAGATGTCTCACCTTGGATGTGTGTTATGGAGGAGTGGTTGAACGATGGATTGCAGTTTTGTGCCAGCCGAATTACCTCCTGCTTATGCCTGTAACTGGAAGGTCTACTACCTTCTTCCCCCTTGAAAAGTACTCAACTGTGAAAAAAAAAATCCACCTTCTTGAGTGTGCCACTCAAAATTTTTATCAAAGTAATACATATCTGTGTTTTTAAAAAAATGGAGTTGGACCAAAAAGAAGGCAGCAAGAAAAAAAGTATACCATCCCACCCTGACCTCATACCTCTTTCCTCAGAGACAACCACCTCAAACCCTCTTTGAGCAATTTCTTCTTGTAATTACCTCCATATTTTTAAGTAATTGGTTTCAGATTCTGCTTCTTATTCAACGTCGGGTGTTATCTATTTCCTTCGATGATGGATGAGGATTTATTTTTCTTACACCCTTACTCTCCTCACTTGCCCCTCCCCCTCCTCCCACAGACACATCTGGAGTGTATGTCGCAGACTCAAGAGGGGAAAGTTGGGGCTCAGAATGAGGAGACTAATTAAGTGTTTTTGCTTGAAAAGACGTGACGGATGAGAACAGGAGGACCAGTCTGCCGTGATGGTACTGCTGATGTAACCTGCAGTGTTTCTTCCCTTCCTTCTAGGCCTGTGTTGCCTACTGCTTCATTACCATTCCCTCCCTGGTGGGCATCTTCACGCGCCTCAACCTCTACCTGCATTCTGGTCAGGTTGCCTTGGCCAACCAGTGCCTTTCCCAAGGTAAGCCTGTCGTTCTCACCTCTGAGCATTTCCTGGCTGCTTAGGAAAGCTGGCTCAGCTCTGTGTGTGTGTGCGTGCGTGTATGTGTGTGTGTGTGTAAAGAGAGAGATTCTTTTAAGGAAAGAAAAAAATAACTGATTAATACCTGATGAGTTTTAAATCTGTTTCTTTAGCAGGAAGCACATTGGACATACACACCTTTATAGAATCAGACAGATTACAGAGGGAAGCTATTTGCCTGTAAGGACCTTCTGAAATCTGTCTCACACAGGCCAGGTCAGGCAGCTCAGGATAAGTGCGCGTAGAGAATGTTACAAGTTAGAACTATTTCCTCACAGTAGATTCCTGTTTATTTTTTGTTGATGTTTGTTTGTTTGAAACCCCAGAGACCTACACATAGAATCTAATAAGTATAGAAAGAATACTCTCCACAGGTTACTTTTAGTGATAAAAATTGTGCTCAAGACCCATTCCTGTACTAGGTATAGGAGCCAACTGGTTTATTTGGGAGGCGATCCCCGAGAGTGTCTGTAGAGTGATGGGGGCACTGAGACAAGGAAGGGAAGGAAGCCAACAAGAGGTGTGCTTCTGGGCAGGTTACTGCTGTGGGCAGCTGAGGTACGTTCCCCCTGGGGACCTCTAGGACAGGTGTCGAACAGCCTCGGCACTGCCTTGCCAGGAGAATTGGGTTATTTACTCTTTATTTTGCCATTGACTGAGGGCTGCTTCTGGGTCATCAGCTGCACCCTGCCCTGTTCTCCACTTGACCCAAAAGAAAGCCCTCAGGCGGAGTGTTGGAGGTCGCACATATTTGCTACAGGAGGCGCTTGTCACCCCCTGGGACAGGAGGTATCCATCCATCAGGCCGAAACACAAAGAGTATAAGAGCTCCATTTATGGAGCATTTTTATGTGGCGAGCTCTTGGCATACTCATTTCAACCTCCCAATGGCCACATGAGGCAGGCCTGGGGCTGGTGCCTGCTTTCCCAAGTGAGCCCCCAGGGCTCCATGGCCAGCACTCAGCCCCTCATCTGTCCGACTCAAGGCCGTGCCTCTCACTGCTGACAGAGCATTTGCAGTGCCCACAATTGGGAAGCTTCAGTGACTAACTTGAGGGCTTCTTTGACACCGGTGGGTTGATGTTTTCAGTCATGGTCTGCCCTCCACTCCCATCTCCCACCTGACCTCACAGGATAAAGCCAAGTTTCGTGATCGACCACGTGGTGCCTTTGGTTTGGATGGGCTCCCTGGGTGGGTTGGAGAGTCGTCCTCGGCATGGCAGTTCTGGTATGTTGATCTGTATCTTCATTCACCTGGGGCAGTTCTGGGCACTGAGGTCTCCAAACATGATCTCTACCCATGAGCCTTTTCAAACTCCGCTTAGTTTTGCTTCTGACTCCTGAGGACTCCAGTAGCCTCCCACCACATTTGGAATTGCATCCAACACCCTGCCTGTGAGTCCTCGTGTGTTCTGGTGCCTGCCTGCCTTTTGTCCTCGTCTTCCACCACACTTAAGCCACAGTGGCCTTCTTCTGTTCTTTGAACATGCTAAGCTGTATTCCAGTTCAGAGTCTTTGTACTTGCTGTTCCCTCTTTCTAAAATGATCATCCCCCAGGGGCTCCTGGGTGGCTCAGTTGGTTGAGTGTCTGACTCTTGGTTTTGGCTCAGGTCATGATCTCAGTGGTGGGACCAAGCCCCTCGTGTTGGGTGTGAAGTCTGCTTAAGATTCTCTCTACAAAACAGATAAACATAAGGGAAGGGAAACAAAAATAATATAAAAACAGGGAGGGAGACAAAACATAAGAGACTCTTTCTTTTTTTTTTAACGTTTATTTATTTTTGAGACAGAGAGAGACAGAGCATGAACGGGGGAGGGTCAGAGAGAGGGAGACACAGAATCCGAAACAGGCTCCAGGCTCCAGGCTCCGAGCTGTCAGCACAGAGCCCAACGCGGGGCTCGAACTCACGGACCACGAGATCATGACCTGAGCCGAAGTCGGCTGCTTAACCGACTGAGACACCCAGGCGTCCCAAGAGACTCTTAAATATAGAGAACAAACTGAGGGTTGCTGGAGGGGTTGTGGTTGGGGGGTTGGGCTAAATGGGCAAGGGGCATCGGGGAGAACACTTGTTGGGATGAGCACTGGGTGTTATATGTAGGGGCTGAATCACTGGATTCTGCTCCTGAAATCATTGCACTATATGCTAACTAAGTTGGACATAAATTAAACAAAACAAAATAAAACAAAACACCGGTCTGGCTGAATGCAGCTTCCTAGTCTCTCATGCTCTGTACCATCCTCGTGATCGTCATTATGCTGTTGATCTGTGTTTTCTTATTGCATATGTTGCTTACTGTCTGGACATCCGGTCTCCCCACCTGCCCTTGTCATGTGTGGGTAAACACTTCTCCTAGTGCCTGCTTTGGTAAGGATGATGGGTTAGCAAGAAACAAGTTAAAACAAAAATGAACAGGCACCACCAAAAACCTGATGCCATGCAAAATGAAGAGCAGAGTGGATTAATTAGCTTAGGTGCTTAGGTTGATGTATGAAACTTAACATCTTACTATAAACTGGCTCCCTCTTAAAAAGTTCAGGAACAGTACAATTAATGTAGGAACGCTCGAGTTTGGCCTAACTTGAAACATTGGGAACAGGGGCGCCTGGGTGGCTCAGTCAGTTGAGCATCCGACTTCGGTCCAGGTCATGATCTCACAGCTTGTGAGTTCAAGCCCCATGTCGGGCTCTGTGCTGACAGCTCAGAGCCTGGAGCCTGCTTTGGATTCTGTGTCTCCCTCTGTCTCTGCCCCTAACCCACTCGCATCTTGTCTCTGTCTCTCTCAAAAATAAATAAACATTAAAAAAATTAAAAAAAAAAAAAAAAAAAAAAAGAAACATTGGGAACAGATTCTGAACTGCAGGTACCAGAGCAGAGAACTGTAAGTGGGGGCTCTAGAAGCCTCGATCTTTCTCCTCCCAACTTACAAACTAAGACCATGATCTAAGATATGGTAGATTCCAGGCAAGCTTATTATGACTGGACTCCATATGGGGCTTCATGCAATTTTTTTTTTTTTTTAAGGCAAAAATTCTTAAGCCAAATAAAGTCTCCCCTATCATCAAAGATTTGCTGCTCTAAGAACTGTTCTTCAAGCGCCCTGGGTGGCTTTTGCTTTCCTGTGCTGCCCTGTAACGACCTCGGTCCACACCAGGAGATAAGCAGCATCGGAACAGCCTGGTACCCGCTGTGCGGGTGATTAGTGCCCTCGGTGTTAGAGTTCTGGACCTCCTCATCTGCCTCATCCCACACTTCAAGCCACTGCAGGAGGAGCAGGAATGTGGCGTCCACTTCATGTTTAATAATTTATCTGATGATTTTTACTCTAGTCTCTAAATGCTGTGGCACTAAACCTTAAAAGCCTATGATTGTTGTTCCGAAAGCCACATGCAGCGGTTGTGGCCAAAATAAATAATACATTCAATTACTGAGCATGGGAAGGCTAAATATAAATTAAATGAAGCTTGTGGAAATGGGCCACTGTTGTTCACCCCCACCCCCACCCCCACCTTAAACACCCTCCCTCTCAGCTGGTTAGAAAACAATTCTCTCCCCCTAGTCCACTTTCTGGCCTCCCTTGATCCAGCTTCAGTGGTATGTATCTTGTTTATCGGACGGTGGCTTTGCCAGGACTGGGTCCAGCCTGACGTTAAACTCCCATTGAACTCTCAGCCAGTGCTGTGTGGGATGCTGATGGAGGCTTTTTACAGGGGAGGCCCAGTTCTGGTCCTATGGATGTACTGAGGTAGTACATAGAGTGGGATGTGGGGGGGATTTGTTTCAAAGCCACCCATTGTCCCAGTAGTGAGGAGAAATGGGGCTTGTGCCCCTCACCTGGAGATGCCTGTTTATCTTTGCTTTCAGCCACTTCATTAGATAAGTGCTTGCTCTTGTTTGTGAGTGGTTCTTCCCAGAAGATTATTACCAGGCCACAGCAGGAACAAATTTTTTTGCCCTTTATTTTTGTCTTGGTACCTTTATCTTTACAGTTTCTAATCTGAGAAAGGAGGGTGGTTTTACAATGGAAGTCATGTTTCAGATGGGGCTTAGAAGGAGAACTTATCAGGCGGAGATGGGGAGGAGAGAAGGAACAGTTGGCGTTCCAGGTGGGGCAAAGGGCTTGAGCAAAGGCATGGGAGGTGGGGAAGCCCGTGGTGTATTTGGCCAGCAGCAGGATGTCAAGATGAGTCCCTCACTGCTGGTCTCCCAATCTGGACTCTGCCACTCACCAGCAGGGTGCCCTTGGCCAAATTGGCCTTTTTGTGCCTGTTTCCTCATCTGTCAGGTGGAGGTGATGGCTATGGTACCTGTCACAGATTAAATGAGAAAACGTACTCAGAGAACTTGACTCACTGGCACACAGTAGCTGCTCAGTAAACATTAACCTCATAGAATTGTCTCTCAAAAGACAAAAGTATGCCGTGGAGTTCTCCATACAATGCCAGCTCTGTGGTTTCAGGCTTCTGAAAGCATACTTGTCCGAGGCAAAACCTTGAGAAATCCACAGGAAAGATGATCATTCTTTGAAGATTAACCTGCTGAATTACCCTGGGGGAAAAAATCAAAATGGGTATGCAGTTCCTCCAAAGACAAAACAGTAGAGAAAACAAGCAAAATGGTTTTGTTCTTTTATTAATAATAATGCTTTCCACTCCTATAGAATTGTCTCCCCCTCCTTTTAAATTGTACATTTTTATTTTTTGCATCTTTATCCTTCAGAGCTTACAAGCCAGTTCTTAGGGAAAACCAGCCTTGGCCTCTCCACCCCTAAACAAACTAAGAGTGAGATCAGGTTATTCTAGATGTGTTATCTTGGCACTTTTCCCTCACTGGACTTACTGCTGTTTTATTTAGCAAGTTAATAAGTAAATGTCCACTTTTCTCCCTTGCAAGAGTATCCGCTCCATGAAATCTGACGTGTCTTGTTGGACGTTGCGTCCCTGGCTCCTGGCACGTTGCCTACCACACGGGTGCTCAAGAGGTGCTGAATGAAGGAGTGGCAATCCTACGATAATAATGGTTGATAATTCTTAATAATATCAATACATGTAAAATGGTACCCAAGCTTTTCATGGTATGGACATAACTACTAAGTAACCCTGCTGTTCAGAAGAGAGTCCCATCAGAGCCTTCTAGTAGGTTTTACATAACTTCTTTTCATAGTTTTAGGTGAAAGAAAACAAGTTAGGCTCAAACATATGCCAAGCTGTATAGACCTGTTGAATGAAGCTATTTTGCTGTTTTGATCCGTGAGGAACCCAAAAAAGCAGAGGAGAGGCTGTGGCCTGCTACTAGGAGGCCCACTGACCACTGTGAACCATCACGGCTAATGGAGGTGGCCTGGACAGCAGGGTGGAGGAGAGAAAGCATTTTTTATCCTCCTGGAGAATGATGGGTGGCTTGTGATGGAGGAAAGTATCCTGTATCCACTTACCAGGTCACTGGGGTTTATGCTTAAGGTCACATTTACTAGTTCTGTTGACAGGCCATCCTCTGAAGAATGTGTTTGATGTGACTGTTCTCACAAACCCTCTGGTGATCATGCACAAAGCAGGTTATTTTTGCCAGAACAGTTCACGTGGGCACGTGGCATGAAACTCGTCATCCACGTTCACATGGTCCATCCACCTTACAGAATATAAGGGCCTGGGATGGAGGGCAACCCATAATGCAACCCACAGAAAAGGAGCAGGGCAAGAGTCTCCCCGTAAGTTCACTTAGCTCTTTATATTAGTAAATATCAACGATTTTCTTGCTCCCGCCAGCATTTCTTGGCCATTTTTTACACACAAGCCACTGTGCCAAGCATTGTGCCAGAAAAGGAATGCACTTTGAGACTGTGTGCTAATAGGGGAGAGTGAATCTGTTTACAGTTAAACAAGGCAGCTTGTGATAAATGTTGTGCAAGATTTCATAAAACGTGCAATAGAATTTTAAGGGAGAGAAAGCTGACCCTTTGGCTTAGAAGAGCAAAAAATTAAAAAATAAAGCTTTTTAAAACAGGTGGCATTGAGTTGCCTGGAGGGAAAGGAGGATCTTTATATGCTGAAATGAGGCAGAGGGCATTCTAGGCTGAGAGAGCAGCCAGGTGCAAAGGCCTACAGGCTGGAAACAATGCATCTGGAAGGAATGGGTAAGAGATCAAGTTAGGAAGATAGTTTGGGGCCTGATGAGAACTGAAAGTTCCTGCAAAGCAATCTAGTCTTATTCAGTATGTAGTATTTGCTCGGTGGTTTATGTTCATTTTACAGATGAGGATACTGTGGCTCAGAAGTGTGACATGACTTGCCCAGGACCGTCCAGCTAATAAGTGGCCTGATCTAACTTCAAGTGCTCTTTCCACCCTTGAGCTTTCCTAAAGTGGGTTAGTTCCTCTAAACCCTAATACAAAGTATTATTTCTAGCCCTGGGTGTATGTGGTTGCTGGAGACCAGTTGTTACAGATTGAACATTAGATAAGTTTATGTAGAAAACAACCAGAATGAAGATGAGAGTTAGTTAATCTTTTCTGCTTCGGGAAATCCAAACCTAATATCCACAGAGACTTCTTCACAGCCTCCTGTGAGCCATTGCAGAGATGGTAGGAAGGTGTGTTGACTGTGCATTAGCTCCAAAGACAGGAGTCCGGTGACATGGGTAGCACATTGGACTGAGAAGTCATTTCTGTGACCCCAGTGGACTTTCACAGTGTGTTGATAATCAGTGAATTGAAAAGGCATTCTGCATAAACCACATGGCAAAATCAAGGTTAGATTAAGCTGTCATTGATAACAATTAAGCATTAATGAATAAAGTATTTAATTGTTTCTGGGCATTCATATTTCTTTAAATCTTACTCTGTATACATTACATATTATCAAATTAGTGGCTCCTTCAGTCCTCAAACTTAACTGCTGTAATAACAAATTCTATTACAAAAACACAGTGTAGTCATAAGTAGTGTTAAATCTCTATGGATAACTCACCTGTGGACGATCAATTGGCCATTTGGACTCTGAGGCTTTACCCAAAGGCAGCCCTGTCACTTGGTGACAGTGCATCTTCAGTGCAGACCAAAGTTCAGCCTGCTGAAACAAAAATCCCATGGGCTGAGTGACTTCAGTGACAAACATTTGTCGCTCAGGGAAGCCCAAGACCAAGCTACCAGCAGATCAGTGTCTGGCGAAGACTTCTTGGCTCATAGACCGCCATCTTCTCACTGTGTGCTCACATGTGGAAGGAGTGAGAGTTTTCTCTGGGGCCTCTCGTATAAGGGCACTGATCCCATTTGTGAGGGCTCCACCTCATGATTTCACACCTCAGTGTTCCCACCAGTACCATCTTTGGGGGTAGGATTCCAGCATACGGATTTGGGGGTAGGGTGGAAGGACATTAACAGTCCAAAATTAAAAGTTTGAGGCGGTAAGCTGCGTCCTGACATTACATCTGTACAGTAGTTTCCATTATATTGATGTTGTCACTCCAAACCTACACTCATCAAGAGACGGAAAATGTTGAAGACTGGTAAAGATGTTTAGCAACAGGGTTGTTAGAACTTGTGGAGTGTAGCCAGAATCCCGCTTTGATCAAGCATATTCAAGGGACAGGAAGGAGTCTTTCACCTTCTTGTGATGTTTTGTCCCAAGAAATCACGATGCCCCCTTTCTTAGAGAGCTGGACCCAGGACTGTCTTGTCTCACGTGTCCACGAGGGCATGTGATTTTGAAGGTGTGTTTGGGAGTGGAGTGGCTTCTGAGCTCTTGTTTAGCCCTGGGATTTTATGGTTCTGACAAGTAGTATAGACTTCCATTAGCAGTGACCTAATCTGTTATTTAAAAAACCAAACACCACCTCTTAAGGTGGGTCATCGCTTCTTGACTGTGTGTTTAGATTCATGTGCTGAATCCTAGTCTGTGTTGACAATGCTGGGGACACAAAAGGATCACCTGACTCTCAGAGGTCACAAGTCTTGAGTTTATGTTACCACGTATGGAGGGTGTTTGGGGGTACCGACTTGTTTCCCACTGAATAATAGCTTGTACGTTACTTTAAATCTTAATGATTTTTACTAAAAAAATTTATTTCACGCTCATTTGAAAAAATTCCCACAAATAAAGAAGTGTAGAACTTAACAAACAAACATAAAAGGCCTCAAAATAAAAGTCATCAGTAATCTGCTCTGTTTCCTCCCTTCGAAAAAATAGCCATTGTTAACATTTGGGATAGTTTTCTTAATTTTTTTTTCTATAGGTTCATTTAGAAATACTCCTTCATTCTCATGCTTTACCTCTCTTCTGCTCTCTTTCCCCCCACTTCTATATCTATATTCTTATATATACACGCAGTCCCCACCACCCTTAGGAATGGGATTGTGTCTTCTGCAATGTTTTTCTTTTTTCTTTAAAAAATTTTTAATGTTATTTTTGAGAGGGGGGTGGGTAGAGAGCGGGGCAGGGGCAGGGGCAGAGAGAGAGGGAGACACAGAATCCAAAGCCTGCTCCAGGCTTTGAGCTGTCAGCACAGAGCCTGACGTGGGGCTCGAACTCACGGACCGCGAGATCATGACCTGAGCCGAAGTCGGCCGCTTAACCGACTGAGCCACCCAGGCGCCCCTTCAATTTGCTTTTTTCACTTAGCAGTAAATATTGGTCTTTTCTCCCCCTGCCCCTTCCCACTTAACCCATGTCAGTACATAAAGATCCACCCCATTCTTTGTAATGGCTGTCCAGTGTTCTATGTCATTTCCTTTTCTTTTTGGAAGTGCTATAAATTATTTCCCCAGCCCCCCTCCATTTTTCTCCTAAACTCCTATTGAAAAATATTTGGACCCTTTCCAGTTTTTTGCTCTTGCCAACAATGAGCAACTGGCGTCTTAATTCTGAACATTTTGAAGGTTTTCAGTAGTTGTCGAATTGGTGGATATTTTAGTCTCTGAGAATGTGGAACCCTATCTGTCATTCAGACAGAGTCCTATGTAGAGCCTTGGTGCACAAAACAGATAGGAATGGTCTATTCAGGCGAGCATGCCTGTGGGAGGCCACTAACTCTTGAGTTGCCTTCGGGGATCTGGAAAAGGCTTCAGAGCACAGGCTGAGACCTTCTAAAGCCTCCAGAAGAATCCATTCAAGTGGAGCTGTCTAGAGAGCTTGAACCCTGAATTATGCCTCACTTCATCAAGCAACTAATCAGAGAGGAACCTTCCTGGCGCATTGGCTGTGGGGGGCAGGCCAGTACCTGGGCCTCTGGAAGGTGTGTGCTACCCTTAGTGCCTTGCTTGATGCACACGAGGAGGGTGGATGTCCCTTGGAGCAGCAGGAGTCTGGAGTCCCTGGGCTGTGGGTGGGCGCCCACCCCTGGTTAAGAAGGAAGGGGTTACTATTCAGATACCCCCTTTGATCATCTGCCTTGTCTACCTTACAGCCTCACTTGTTCTTTTGCACATTTCTGTGATTGAAAAGTTTAAAACATTACATTGCCTTTGTATGTATGCTAAAGAAAAATTATTTTTAGAAATGTAAATTAAAATTCCAAGCAGTAACTTAGCGGTAAGTGAAAGATCCCAGTTTCTTTCACCCTCAGCCACAATTCCTATATCACAGTTAATACTTTGGCATTCTAGTGCCTCACTTATTTTTATGCATCTACATAAGGATATACCCGTTTTTCTTACAAAGATAGGATGCTGCTGTACACAGGTATATAATGATTTGTGCTTAATATATCATAGGCATCTTTACATAGATGTACTGTGTTCTGTTTATTAGCCACATCATTTCCAGGATATGACAATGCAACAGTTTTTTATTTTTTTAACATTTTATTTTTATTTTTGAGAGAGACAGCATGAGTAAGGGAGGGACACAGAGAGAGGGAGACACAGAATCTGAAGCAGGCTTCAGGCTCTGAGCTGTCAGCACAGAGTGTGACACGGGGCTCGAGCTCGTGAACCACAAGATCGTGATCTGAGCTGAAGTCAGATGCTTCACTGACTGAGCCACCCATGTGCCTCCCCTGACCCCATTCTTTATCTTGGGTAATGTGGTTCAGTACATTTAAGGCGGGACCTAGGAATTCGTATATATTTTTTAAGTAACAGCTGAGTGAGACCTGATAGGTTCATGTATCATAAAATCCATCCTTCTACTAAGTGTACAATTCACTGGTTTTTAGGACACTCACAGAGTTGTGCAACTATCATCACTAATTCCAGCACATTTTTATCACCCCAAAAGGAAACCCTGGACCCACTGAGTAGTCATTCCTTTTTGCTCCTCCTTCAAGCTCCAGGCAGCTGCCCGTCTACTTTTTGTTTCTATGGATTTGCCTGTTCTTATTATTTTATATAAGTGCAGGCTTACAATACAGGTCTCTTATGATTGATTCCTTTCATTTAGGATATGATTTTAAGGTTCGGCCGCATTGTAGCCTGTATGTAACATGTGTACACAGCATCCATGCACACTTAAAGTTGGAGGAACCGCCAGGTCCTGCAGAGTACGTTCCCATCGGCCATATTAGGCCTGGGAACCTGTATTTTTAGCAAAGCTTCTGATGCTTCTGCTAAAGCAATTTTGGAAAACTGGCTTCGCGAGCAGCTCAGCCCCTCGTACTGAGAGCAGGGATGGTGGCTCTGCTTGCCCTTCACCCAGAACCCGGCAGCGCTGAGGGACATGTTGGCTCTGGCACAGAAAACAACAGAATGCTGCTCTGCAGAGGAGTGGACACCCCACGAAGAAGGATCTCGCAACAGAATGGACGTGGGTCCGGCCAGGCATCCCTGAGTGGTAGTTTTGGTTTTTATTTTTAATTCCTTTTTTAAAGTAAGATGTGGAAAAGAAGCCCGGTTGTCCAGTGAAACCTCAGAAGATCCAGTGGAAAAAGATAAAGCATAGGGAGGCTGGTACATATGCTTGCTTTTCCCTCCCCACCGCCCCTTACTCCCCCCCCCCCCGCGGTGAAACAGGAATAATAGTGTTTATGGATTGGAATTGGATTTCTCCTTTTTCTGTAGGTCTTTTACAAAACAAAACAAAACAAAACACATGTA
Source organism: Panthera uncia (assembly GCF_023721935.1). Classification (NCBI taxonomy): domain Eukaryota; kingdom Metazoa; phylum Chordata; class Mammalia; order Carnivora; family Felidae; genus Panthera; species Panthera uncia. The sequence continues at coordinate 9,754,449 of NC_064815.1, forward strand.
GTAAATGTAAATCCATTTTATCTTGGATTGTCTTCCAGGGCTTTTAATAGCCACAAAAGTGTTCTATGGTATTGACGTCATTATTCTGAACTCTAGGAGGAAAAACTTTTCATATAAAATAGGATTTGAGCTCTAATTACGAGATCAAAATTGAGAAGTCTCCTAGATAAGATTTTATACATGGAGTAAGTCTTCTAAGGATAGAAATAAAAATCTGCTTTGGAACACTCTGGAACATTGCCCCAACCCCTAAATAACTGTTTATTTTAGCCCTCTCCTTTGGAATGGGAACTGAGTGGGGGGTGTTTGTGAGGAACAGGGTGCCCTGCACAAAGCTGCGCCCTCTTTAATGAGGCATAATAATGGGCACTTTTCTCGTGGCCACTTGGTAACAAGCACATAAATAGAATAAATAAATGGTCTTTGGCGTTGTTCTGAGCAGAATTTTCATTTCCGCTGAGAGAAGCTCTTCACCTTGTTCATTACGGACTTAATGTTTTCACCAGAAAGCAGTTCCTGTAGAGCCATGGGGACAGAGAGCTTTTCCCGTAGAAGGAAGACAGCCAGAGCCGGCGTCCAGGCCTGCCTGTTCCCAAAGAGCTGAACCTCAGCGCTAGATTCAGCTCTGTTTCTTGTGTGGTGTGGTTACGAATGAGGAACATAAAATGTATCATTGTAAGCATTTTTCAGCTACAATTCATTGGTTTTAGGTACATTCACAATGTCACACAGCCCTCACCACCATCCATTTCCAGACCTTTTCATCCCTCCAAACGCAATGCAACCTGTACCCTTTACACAGTAACTATTCCCCTCTCCCCATTCTACTTTCTGTCTCCATGCAGTCAATACCTCTGCCTCATAAAAGCGAAATCCTACAGCAATGTGTCCTTGTGTCGGACCTGTTTCACTTGGTGTAATGTTTTCAGGGTGCGTCCATGTTGTAGCATGTATCAGAATCTGCTTCCTCTTTAAGGCTGCATAATAATTCTGTTGTATATATGTTCTACGTTTTCCTATCCGTTCACCTGTTGATGGACGCTAGGGTTGTTTCCACCTTTTGGCTAATGTGAATAATGCTGCTCTGAACATTCATGCACAAGTATCTGAGTCCCTGCTTTCATTTCTTTTGAATGTGAACCTAGAAGCAGGATTGCAGGCTGAGAGCATAATTCTGTGTTTCACTTTTTGAGGGACCACCAAAGAGTTTCCCACGGCAGCTTCTCTACATCTTTGCCAGCACTTGTTACTTACTGGTTTTTGTTTTTGTTCTTTGTTTTTTTATGGTGCCCATCCTGAAGTTTTCTCCCAGTGATGAAATCTCTGGGGGATTGCACTGATTTGCATTTTCCCAATGATTATTGATGTTGAGCATCTTTTCATGTGCTTGTTGACCATTTGTGTATTTGGAAAACTGTTCAGGTCCTTTGCCCATTGTTAATCAGGTTACTTGTTTTGCTGTTATTGGAGAATTTCTTTATATATTCTAGATATAAACCCCTTATCAGATCTATGATTTGTAGGCTTGTGTTTTTTTTAAAAAACACGATTTTGGGGCACCTGGATGGTTCGGTCAGTTAAGCATCCGACTCTTGATTTTGGCTCAGGTCATGATCTCACAAATCATGAGATCGAGCCCCTGAATCGGGCTCCAGGCTGACAGCACAGAACCTGCTGGGGATTCTCTCTCTCCGCTCTTTCTGTGCCTCCCCCACTTACACATGTGCATGTGTGCTCTCTATCTCACTCAAAATAAATAAAACATTTTTTAAAAAATAATGCAAATTTTATTGTATTGCTCAGTGTGGGTGGTGGCCTTTAAACTCTGCTCAGCTCAGTCTTTGACCATCCCTGGGCTACTCTGATTTGGCCACCCCCTTTTTGAGCTTATTTCCTCATGTGGGCGTTGAAATCATTGTGCCTTTCTCATAGGACTGCTGGGGACTAAGAATACAAACTATCTAAAACAGGGCTTAGGAGTGTCTGTGGTCCCTTTAGTAGTGTCATTTACTACTATCTGTAGGCCGAGATATCAAGTGTCTTTTCCCAGCGCCCCTGTATTTAATCTCTTTCTATACAAGATCGACATCAGCTGCTTTGTGTCCTCCCCGTCCTCCCTCCACCCCCAGACCAAAGGACACAACAGGTTCCCCGTAGGTAGGTGTGAAATAGTGTGATCAGGTCAGTCTCATCACCCTACTGATGTTGTCAACTTTCACCCCCTTTCCTCCTTGTGTGTCCACAGTGCCTGGTCACCGTTGGTGCTTAATAAATTTGGTGAGGTGAACGTAAGGGTGTGAGTTCAGTGTGGGAGAGAGCCTGGGAAGGGAGTATTCAGGACCAGAGGTAACTTTATAGAGAAAACTCTGAGAGAATGGTCTTTCCTTAACATGTTTGTTTTTGGGTTTTGTTTTTTTTTTTTTCCTTTGAAGAAGGAAGGGAGGGAAGACCAAAAAAAAAAAAAAAAAAAAAAAAGCCCACATCGAGCTGCAGACACATACTCTTCTCATTAAGTGCAGGGCTTTGTTCCCAGAAGGCAGGCGTTTGTTGTTGGGTTTGCCCCTTTGGGCTGCTGGGTGGGGCTCCCGCTTGGGTTCAGGATGCTGTGTGCCAGCGCAGTGTTCTCTCCGCATCGCTGCAAGTCGTTTCGGAGTGGAAGTATATTTATGTGGACCATGTAAACGTTTGATCTTGTTGGGTAGTTTAAAATTTCACTTGTCAGGTCAGTGTTTTGTCTGTTTCGACCTTGAGGCTTTTTCTCATGTGGAATACTTTGGCAGTTCTCTTAAGAACTCTCTCCCTCTCCACCCCCACCTCCAGTCCTTGCTTGTCTCCCCGTCCGTTCCTCCCTGTCTCTGTCCTCCTATTGCTGCCTCCCTCCCGTCTACTCTTCCATCCCTCTCTTCCTCTGCTCTCCCCTTCCCTTGCTTTCTCTCACCCTTTGAGGTCTTCTTGTTTTATAGACAACTTTGTGGTTTAAAAAATATCTTGGGGCACCAGGGTGGCTCAGTCGGTCAAGTGCCGGATTCTTGGTTTAGGCTCAGGTCGTGATTTCACGGTTCATGGGTTCAAGCCCTGAGTTGTGCTCGGTGCTGACCGGGATTTGCTCTCTTTCTGCCCTTCCCCTGCGCACTCTGGCTCTCAAAGTAAATAAACTTAAAATATATGTATATCTTTATCTCCCAAGTGATTCTCAGAACTATTTACCTAGTCAGAAGTCTCAGAAGCTTGTGTGTGCATGTGCGTGGGCGTGCACGTGTGGATTCCTTCAGAGGGTTCAGTTACTTTAACAAATATGGTGCTGGAGTAGACCCAGGCAGATCAGAGTTTGCACCCCGCTCCATGTCTCGTACTGGCACCTCGAGCATACCCAGGACACTGCTGAAGGAGCAGGCACGTGGCCTTCCTCCCAAGGTGAATGGGAGGGTTTGGTGAACCAGTCTGGGTTGAGCTGTCTGCCCCGGCAGCTACTATTTCTTGGCTTTCTGTAAAAATTGGCCACTTGTTTATTTCACTTAATTATCAAAGCCACCCTGACGGAGGCTCTTTGAGCTGAATTGCTCAGTGAAGGAAGGAGGGAGAGAGGTGGAGATGTGAGGCAACAGCAGTACCCTCTCCGCGGAATGTTCTACGAGTCGGTTAAGGTTGCAGAAGCCCTCCAGTCGGACCTGCCCACTGTATCTGGCCCTCGGCATGGCCTGCCTTCCATGTAACTCGCAGGACGGGCCTGGCAGCCAGGTGAAGAAGAAAGCAGACCCTGAATTTTTCAGAGTTCTCATACTCGGAATTTTCTTCTGTCTTGCAGCCGATGCCTTCTTCAAAGCCGCTATAAGCCTCATTCCGGAAGTTCCAAAGACGATTAATATCGATGGAAAGATGCGACCGTCAGAATCATTCCTTCTGGAATTCCTCTGCAATTTCTTTTCTACTTTATTAATAGTTCCGGTATGTTTCGTCAGAAGAGCCATAGGTGATGTCCTTCTTTGATCTGCCTCATGTACATCTTTAGCCCTAAAAGTGCAGGGACATTCTCTCTGTGTCTATGTGCTGCTTTTCTAGTCAGAGGTTTACATTGCTCAGTGTTTTGTTTACTTTTATTTAGTAAATAATCTCCTCCCTCAACACGGGGATTCGATCTTAAGACCCTGAGATCGAGAGTCACATGCTCTACCAACTGAGCCAGCCAGGCATCCCTAAGTTACTCAATGTCTTTTCCATTCATTTTGTATACGGGGTGTCTTAGTTGCGGTTCTGTACATAGTCAAGTGGGTGCCACTTAGGGGTTAAGGACTGAGGCCTCGGACCAAGATGCCTAGGGTGGAATCTCCCCTCCCCCTCTTCCTAGCCCCGGAGGCTCAGGCAATTATATAACATGCCTGGGCTGCAGTTTCCTAATCTATAAAATGGGAGTAATAATAGTGTCTTCATCTCCAGGTCATTGTGAGGATTAAGTGAGTGAGTATACACATGTGGTTAGAACAGTCCAACCCTGTAAAAGGTGATGGTGATGTTCTTTGATGGCAAGTGCTAGAAACCAAAATGAGATAGTGGAGATCAAAGAAGACATTGTTGGAAGGATGCTGGGGTTTTTTCTGGAACATTCTGATGTGCAGTCAGGCTTGGGCTGGCAGGAATCAGGCTTCTGTCTCTCCAGACCCAGCACCAGGACCCTCACCCTAGCAGAGGTTCTTAACCCACAGTCTCCCTGCTTGCTTCGTGAGGGTTTGGCAGGGCAACCATGAATTTAGATGAGAAAAAAAAATCTCAATTTTTACAAATCTCTGTGAAACTGAAATTGGCCCTTTGCTCCCTTGTGAGTTTTTTGGTTTTTTTCCATTGTGAGTTATATAGGCAACGAGCCACAGTAGCAGGTAGTCACAGGGCTAGGAATTTGTCACCAAAGAAATCAACCATTTGTTCATATCACATTTAAGGTGACAGATATTTCAGAAGACTTAAACATACTCACCAAGAAGTAATAGAATACGGTATAACAAATACATTGAAAAAATATTTTGACAAGTATATTTTAGCATAATTGCTAATGAAACATACTCATCAAGAACTAATAGAATACATTATATAACAAATATATTGAAAAAAATATTTTGATGAGTATGTTTTATATTTCTTTTGTGGTCTTGCATATTTTATTTTCTGCATTTATTTTATTTTTTTGTTTTTATTTATTGTATTTCCTGTATTACAAGTCATATCCTGAGGAGTCCATAGCCTTCACCGGGCTGTGACAGGGTCCAGGTACAAAACATGGTTGAACCAAATGTGTACAGGAATCCGGGATCCGTGCTAAAATAGATTCTTGGGGCCCCCTCCCAGAGAGGTGGACTCAGTAGGTTAGGATGGGGCCCTGAATCGGCACTTTTGAAAGCCTCCTGAGTAGTTCAGGTGTGGATGGTCCAGGACCGCACTTGAAAAAACATCCCTCTGCACTCAGGCCAGGAAGCAACTCTCTCTCATGAGTACACAGTTCCTTTTTGGGGTGACAGAAATGTTCTCAGATTGATCGTGGTGACAGTTGCACAGCTCTGGGAGTATCCTAACCACTGAAGTGTGCATTTGGAATGGCGTGTGAATTCTCAGTGGAGCCGAGGAGACAAAGAGTGACTTAGCTTCCAAGTGTCCAGGTTGAAATCCCAGGTTCTGGGGAGACAAGATGGCTTGGTCAGGAGGCAGTGCTCAACGCCTGACCTCAGTGTTTTCAAATCACCTTCTTAGTCCTTTGTATAAACAGTTTCTCTGTATTTTGGAGAGTCTAGTTGTCAAGTGAGGGGACCAAAAAAAAAAGAAGAAAAAAACCCCAGCATTTCTAAGGAGTAATCTAAGCTGATCAGTGTCATTGTTTGTTGGTTAATTGGGATGCATTTTCCTTCTACACATGAGATTTTCTTCATGTTAAAAATCAGAGACTGGACGAAAGCCTTGTGCTTGGAGTCAGAAACTTGAGTGCCGTCTGACCCAGTGACTCAGCCTTATGGCATTGGGAACGTTTTGTAACTCTTCAGAGCCTCAGATAATTGTCACCTTTCTAAAATGTCACCCAAATGCCTGCCTGATGGGGCTGCTATGAGGTTGAATGAAACAGTTGATCTGAAAGTACTTTTGACCCAGAAGCTCCGTCCCTGGGGTTGCATGCTGATGAGCAGTGGGTGGCATCCAACCCAGAGACACGGTTTTTGGCCACACAATGATGGAAAACATTTGGTATGAATTACCCACGTTTAAAAATTGGTAGATCACAGAAAAACCCAGCTTTTTAGTTCCTCTTGAGAAATCAGATCCTGCCATGTGGGGCCCACATTCTCCGACCCACGGCAGCTGGCCCATGCTGTGGAGGGAGGAAGAGGCATGTGCACTTTCTCCAATTCCCATGGGTGCCTCTGGACCCATTTCTGTCGCCTGCCTGGTCCATTGGCATTCACCAGAACGTCCCCCTGGCCTCAGCGGATTGTCTCGTTGCTGGTATCAGTGTGCACGCTTCTGTGGGGGTTTAGTAAAGATCAGGAGATGAATATCCGTTGTGATTGCCTGTCCCCTGTCCTGTGCTGTACTGCAGACCTTCAGCAGCCTTCAGTCTCTGGGACTCCTCCTCCAAGCCCTGCAAAGTAGGGATCACTGTGCCTTTTCCACGTGAGGCGCCCATGCTGGGGAGCCTGTGCAGCTTGAGGTCGCACAGCTAGTGAGCAGCAGAGCAGCAGGTGTGTGCTGCTCCGGGGTCTGTTCAGCACCATCTGAGCCTGAAACGTTGACAGGGCACTTTATCAGCTCAAGGCTGAGCCTTAGCAACCCTCCATCCTTCCTGTGGGATACAGCATTAGTAATAAATATGGAAGATGTTCAGCCTGAATAGCCGAGGCTGTGGGCTCCGGGGCCCCAGGATGGGCCTCACGTGAGGCACGTCTCTTGTGAGTAGGTTTAGTATGAAGGCAACTCCTGTATCCCGCTTTTACCTGGTTCAGATCATATCCTTTCGTGTCACAGCTTTTACTTAATTTTTTAAGTTTAATTTTATTATTGTAAGAGCATTTAACAAGAGATGTACCATCTTAACACATTTTTAAGTATGTGATACAGTATTGTTAACTACAGGCACCGTGTTGTACAGCAGCTCTCTAGAGTGTCTTCGTCTTGCTTAATTGAAACTTTAAGCCCATTTTTAAAAAACTGTTTATTTTGAGAGAGAGAGAGAGCAAGCGTGCAGAGACAGAGACAGAGCGTGCAGAGACAGAATCCCAAGCAGGCTCTTTGCTCTCAGCACAGAGCCTGATGCAGGGCTCGATCCCATGAACCGTGAGATCATGACCCGAGTCAAAATCAAGAGTTGGACACTTAACCGACTGAGCCACCCAGGTATGAGTAGCTCTCCATTTCCTCCTCCTCCTAGCCCCTGGCAGCCACCATCTATTCTTAATTCTGTGAACATAACTGTTTTAGATGCCTTATGTAAGTGGAATCATGAGTATTTCTCTGTGATTGGCTTCTTTCACTTACTGGCTTCCAGGGTTCATCCATGTTGTCATATTTGACAGAATTTCCGTTTTTTTTAAGGCTGAATATTAATCCATTGTGTATGTATATCACATTTTCATTATCCATGCATCCACTAGTGGGCGTTTAGGTTGTTTCCACATCTTGGCTACTGTGAATAGTGCCACAGCGAACATGAGAATACTGATACCTCTTTCAGATCCTGATTTCAACTCTTTGGACAAATACCCGAAGGTGGGATTGCTGGACTGCTGAATCATATGGTAGTTCTGTTCTTTTTTTTTTTTTTTCTTTTGAGAGAGACAGCGTGAGCAGGAAAGAGGGGCAGAGTGAGAGGGAGAGAAAGAATCTTAAAACAGGCTTCACATCCAGCCTGGAGCCCACTGTAGGGCTTGATCTCCCAATTGTGAGATCATGACTTGAGCCAAAATCAAGAGTCAGACGCTTAATTGACTGAGCCATCCTGGCACCCCTGGTAGTTCTCCTCTTAATTTTTCAAGGAACCTCCATGCTGTTTTCCATAGTGGCTGTACCATTTTGTGTTCCTACCAACCGTGTACAAGGCTTTTAAAAGACTTCATTTTATTTGTTTAGAAAAAAAATTTAAAGTCATTTTAAATGCAGAAATAAACATTTCCCCAGGCCAGCCTCTCTTCGGCAAACGGTGTCACTTTCAGAGTATTTTGAAGTAATCTGCTGTGGTGTTAGCAGCGGTCAGCCTCTTGGCGGACAGACTTCTCTATAACATTTGGCAGGACATACAGACTTGATTGAACAGGTTCAGTGTTACCACTTCAGAGGCCTAATTTTGATTCAGTTAAAAATTGTAGGCAATGGAGGAGCTCCTGGGTGGCTCAGTCGGTTAAGTACCCGACTTCAGCTCAGGTCATGATCTCGTGGTTTTTGAGTTCGAGCCCCCTTCGGGCTCTGTGCTGACAGCTCAGGGCCTGGAGCCTGCTTTGGATTCTGTGTCTCCCTCTTTCTGTGCTCCTCCCCTGCTCACGCTCTTTCTTGCTCAAAAAAAAGCAAAGGTTAAAAAAACAATAGTCACAAAATAGCTGGCTTACATGTAAGGCTTCCCCTAGTTAGCCAGCTCCATAAAGTCAGAGAGGGGCAAGAAAAATACAGTATTAACAGTTAGGAATCTCTGCTCTGGAGCCAGACTGTCAGAGCTCAAGCCCTGGTTCCTCCACCTACCAGCAGTGCCACTTAACCATTCTGTGGCTCATCTGCCATCTGTGAAATTGGGGGTGGGGGGGGTGGTCATGATCATATCTAACTGGAACACAGAAAAGCTACGATAGCCACCATAAAACTTAGCTACTGTTATTCGTCTTTGTAGCCACCTCAGCGCCTGGCACATAGAAGGTGCTCAAACTGTAATCCAACCACCATGACTTACTGGGTGCTTGCCTGCGCCCAGCACTGTCCTAGAACCAGGGACAGGGCGGGACACCGTTCACACTGTGTTCCCAGGGCAGTCCTGGCTGTGTATCGGCAAATATGGCAGAGGAAGTGTCTGTCGTGCTGGGTTACAGGCGACGATGAAAGATAAGCGTAAACAAGAGATATTGTGGGGCAGTTCACTGCGGGAGTGAGGAAGTCACTTGAGAACTGCACTGCAGAATTACAGACAGGACGGTCTGTGATGGAGACTGGGGGCCAGCGGTGAGCAAGGCTCTGGCTGGCTGATCGGAGAAGGCCTCACTGAGAAGCTGGCGTGTACGATGGGATCTGGAGGCTGTCGAGCCAGTGTGGCCGTCTTGCAGATGAAGATTCCAGTCGGGGGGTGCGGTAGGGCCGGGAAGCCAGCCATCCTTGGCACGCGAGCTGCCGGCGGCAGCATCCTCTGCGCTTCCGTGGAGATCTGTGTGGGAGACCGGCCCCTGGGGACCGCCTCACCTGGGCTCCCTTCTGGTCTCCAAGTCGCTCAGCCAGCGGCAGGACCAACAGCAGACTGGAAGGCGGGAGGAGAGCGAGTTTGGGGCATCCGTCCCCTGACGCGGCCGTGGGTTGGCAGCGGCCTTGTTCTTCTACCCGAGGCTGCAGCTCCTGCTAGGTGCCGTCTCCAGCTGCGGATCTTGCACTTCCGGTCACGCCCCCCCCCCCCCCCCCCTTGTGCTTTCAGTCCAGGGTCGGTAAGGGCTTCCTGCTGTTGTGAGGCCCCGGGTGCCTCGCCTGTCCTTCCTCTCCAGCTCCCTTCACGCTGCCCCTGTCTCGATAAATAATCCTTCTTGAACTGGTCCTCACGGAACCATTTTGAGCATGCCCACTGTGTCCTGGCAGGATTCTGAGTGGTCCAGCTGGGCCCAGGAGACATAAAGGTGCTGGCTGGAGTGGATGAGGGGCAAGGTGTGGCCACCGGGTGAGCAAGACGATGGCGCCAGAGCTGGGCACTGACTCTTGGCGGTAGGCCTCCATGGAGCATGTTCAGAAGGGGAGCCACAGAAATGCAGGCAGCTTGTTGGAAGTGAACTAAGCTGCTGGCTTTGTGGCATCCGGCACTCTCTTCCGATTCATTTCAACATCTGAGGAACACCATTCTGTGCTCTGCCTCTTGGGTTTTTTCCTCTCCCAAGAGAGCGTCCTCACTTTAGCTGTTAATGTCACTGAACGCCCTGAAGAGCAAGGCTATATTTAACGCTGGTGCCCTTGCTGGTGACAGTGATCACTGGGGGCTTACGCAAAGCAGGAGGCTTCCGATGTTGGATCTGCTACAACACCCACAATCTTGCTTTTGGAGTCGGAGGAGCAGGACTTTTTACTGCTCTACACATAGAACCAGTGTGTAATTTTGGAAACAGGCCATTAAGCTGACAGGTAACTTAGCTCCCTCATTCCTTGGACCCAAAGAGGCTCTCCAAGCTCATCTCCCCAGACTGGAGCATGCTCGTCGGCGGGATGAACATTATCCTGTCCGTTTTCTCAGTGGTGTTTGAGCAGGCTTGTGAGTGGGCTCGCCTGCAAAGTAGCTGGCACTTCCATTCCCCGAGAGCTGCTAAAGGGAGGGACCCGGGCTTCTATCCTGGTGGATTTTTTGTTTTTTGGTTTCTCCTCCTGCTTCCTATCTAGCATTATTTATCCTTTTTTGGCTTTCCGCTAGGATCACCCAGAACATGGGGTCCTGTTCCTTGTCCGAGAGCTTCTCAACGTGATCCAGGACTACACCTGGGAGGACAACAGTGACGACAAAATCCGCATCTACACCTGTGTCCTGCACCTCCTATCCGCCATGAGCCAGGAGACCTATCTCTACCACATAGACAAAGGTAGCGGGGTCCCCTCCCACTGGACTACACCGAGCTGGAATTTCATGAAAGTCCAGTAAAATGTTTTTGTTTTTAAATCCCTTAGGGTTTTATGCACCAGAAACTTCTAGTCCAGGGTCTCACTACATGTGCCCAAGTAAGAACCTGAGCAGATCCCTGAGCCCCATCCTGCCCCTTCTCAATTGGGAACCCCAAGAAAAGGTCGGAGAATTTTGTCTATAACAAATACCCAAAATCATTTTGACGACCTGCAAGTTTAGGGGAGCACTCCAAGCACTCACTCCGTGCTCTCTCTGGTGTGCTACAGAATAACCTAGAAAGGTGGTTTGATGTCCATAGGCATGAGCTTCTCCCAGGCCTGCCCCTAACCACAGACTCAGGTGGGACCCTGGGTGTTTTTACCTAGTTCTTCAGGTGATGCTGAGGCTCAGGGAACCCCTATTTCAGATGCTCAGGAGGAAGGAGGTGGCCTTGCCTCCCCCACGTGCTACCAGCCATTCTGCATCTGCTGCCAGGAATTTGAAAGCAGACTTCTCACATCCTGCATGTAACGCAGGACAGTCCCAATTCCAGACATCTGCCCACTGAGCCCAAGCACCCGCCTGCTTGTCAGACCCTCCGTTCTAATTATCGGTTTTCCCAAGATGGCCCTATTGTTGTGAAAAGTGCGTTGGCCAGTAATTGCATACTTCAGGGTTTAAGCAACGGTCTCTCCACTTGGAAATTTCTGGAAACACATTTGCAGTGCTAAGGGAGGGCCTTCTGCTACAACTCTCAGGCTTCCTCTAGCTGGCATTTGGGGGCTAATAGTTAAGATGTAACTTAGGGAGGCAGGTTGATGTGGATGATGACAGCACCTGAGACTTGAGCTCCTACTGCGTGCCAAGGCCCACCCCAGACTCCACGGATCTTTCTTCTGTACTCCTCACGGCCCTGAAGCGTGTGAGACAGGCATTTACATCCCCATTTTATGTGTGAGCAAGGGGAGACTCCGAGAGACGCCATGGTTTACTCCAGGGCCTGTGGCCGGTTATTGGTGGAAGTGCAAGTCACACCCTGAACTGTGGAGCATGCGTCATGCTGCCTCCTTTTATAAAATAACAGTGTTTTAATTAAATCATAACATATGTCAGACATACAGCCAGCTGGAAAGCTCAATGAATCATCACAAAGTGAACACACCCAGGTAACCCCCACCCAGATCATGCCCCCACCCAGTCATCGCCCCCACTTTCCCCTCCAGGGCACACCACTCTGCTTCCAGCATCCCAGATTAGTTTGTACGTCTTTGACTTTTGATGTCAGTGAAATTGTTTAGCAAGCATTCTTTGGTGTCGGGCCTCTTCCACTCGATACTCTGTGTGTGTGAGATTCACCTGTGCCGTGCGTAGCTGGCGTGCATCCTTTTGCATTGCCATGTAGTATTCCACCCAGTGACCATACCAGAATTTATTCATTCCCTCCGGTTTGAACATTGGCATGTTTCCAATGGTCCTGGTTCTGGCTGTTGAGGGTAGTGCTGCTGTGAACACATTTGTATGTGCTCTTGGTGTACGTTTCCACTGGCGATATGCCTACGGGTGGAATTGATGGCTCACTGGATTTGCTTATGTTCAGCTTTGGTAGATACTGTCTCACAGTTTTCCAAAGTGGTTGTACCAATTGACACTCCCACTAGGCATGAATGAGTGTTCCCTTTGTTCCCTCCGTGTGGTCAGTCTTTTTCATTTGGGCTGTTTTAGTGAGTGTAATTTGAATTTCTCAGCAATGAGATTGTGCACCTTTTCCTATATTTGTTGCCTTTTTTTATTTTTGAGAGAGAGAGAGAGAGAGAGCGAGCGCGAGCATGAGTGGGGGAGGGGCAGAGAGAGGGAGACACAGAATCCAAAGCAGGCTCCAGGCTCTGAGCTGTCAGCACAGAGCCTGATGCAGGCCTCAAACCCACAAACTGCAAGATCATGACCTGAGCTGAAGTCGGACACTTCACTGACTGAGCCACCCCGGCTCTCCATTGGTTGGCATTTTTATTTCCTTTTTTGCCAAGTGCACATATAACAGTAGAGACACTTCTGAGGACCAGGCACTGACCTGGAATTGGGTCTGCAAACCTTGGGCCCTGTTAGAGGGGTAAGCCCTTTCCTGTCTCCTGTCCTCTCCTCATCCTCCTATTTGAGCAGATTCGTTTAACCCTCTGTCTAAACTATACAGCTGGCAGACTGGGAGCCAGAGTGCAAGCAAAGGGAGTGTGGCTATGTGCAATAGACAGGAGTCTAGATTTCTGGCTTTTAGAGAAGAAAATGGAAGGCTGGGTGGGTTGTTTTCCTTCTTTCTTGGCCCAGCTGTGTTTACTCTGGATGTGCAATTGTGACCTGACAATTGTCTTAGGAGGAGAGAGGCCCAGGGGGCCAAGGGAGGCGCTTCGTTTCCCCACCCCTTTCTTACTCTAGGCAGCCTTTTACAGTGTTGAAACAGGTTAGAACTTCTCAAGAACTAGGGTCAAATTTTTTTGCATTTACAAAGAATTCCTTTGCTACTTTCTTTCTAGATTAATCCGATGACATTCTGAGATTTCCTGGAGCAAGAACTCCAGTGCTCTCCTACAAATGTGAGAGAGTAGACGTGTTTGATGTGTGAGGGAAAGTTTCCTGTGTATGGAGTGTTCCTTTTTTATTTACTTTTTATTATATTCTTTTATTTGAGAGAGCCCATGCAAGTCGGGTAGAAGGGCAGAGGGAGAATCTCAAGCAGGCTCTACGCTCAGCGCGGTGCCTGACACAGGGCTCAATCCCATGACCCTGGAATCATGACCTGAGCTGAAATCAAGAGTCAGACACTCAACCAGCTGAGCCACCCAGGTGCCCCTGCATGTTTATTTAATATGCAGATAGTGTGTATCCAGCTAGTTGGAAGACCACAATCCAGGATGCCCCTGTGAAGCCAGTGTAGCCCCTTTGCTCCTCCATGTCACCTGCCAGGCCCTTGAAGCGTTCAGGGTCGTGATCGCAGGGCAAGACAGATGCAGGGATTGTGGGCTATTCTTAGTGGCCACCTGCCAGGGATATCATGTCTCCCTCAGGGGACTCTCGGGGCCACTATACACACTGGTCTGACCAACTTCCTTTTAATTCTCAACTTGGCCCTTTGCTCCCTCCATCATTATCAAGTATGGAAAACTCATCCTGCCCCCTAGCCCCTTTTTCCACTTGTCCGGTGAATTCAAGCTGTGGAGCTTAGCCTGTCCTTGTTAATTCCAGAGTTCCGTCCCAAGCCTAGATTTCAGGATCCCATAACCCCTTGTACTGCCCCCTTCTGACATTCAGTACGTGCTTTTCAGTTTGCTGGTCTGCATCTGCTAATGGTCTGTGAGCTCTCTGAGGCAGGAACCAAATCAGCCTTGGCCCCCACTGGGTCCCCAGCTCCTAGCGTGGAATCTGGTGCAGAGCAGACCCTTACCCAGGAGGTGCAGTGTGTGTGTGCGCACGCGAGCAGCCTGCTCTGAACACACGCCTGGCCCGCCTGGGGAGTGTTGGCCATGGGCAGTCTCAGACCTTCTCTCTTTTCCAGTGCTGAGCTAATCAGAAAGAGTAGGTTCCAACCCGGAGTAAGACTGAGAATTTATGCCAAGAACTATTCTGGTCCTCAGCAGTGGATGTGAGAAATTCCTTCACCAGCTGCAGTTTTGCTGCCCTGCAAAATCAGGTGGTGGTGACTGGCTGAATCACATTCTTTTACAAGAATCACAGTCTGTTACATTCTTTTGAGAATAGCTGTCATCCTCTGAATGGTGGATAGTAGTTGAGACATAGACCCATAAACAGGCAGAATTGGATGAGAGATTGCCTTTGGACAGAGAAGCCGGGGCGCAAGCAGACTGCTGGGGAGCAGTTGTTCATTATTCTTAGACAAAAGGTCTGCAATCTGCTCACAAATGGTTTGGCTAGAAAAACCCATTATGTGTGAGTGAGTGTGTGTGTGTGTGTGTGTGTGTTTGTGTGTGTGGAGAGAGCAAGTGAGAGAGCTTGCACACAAGGAGCAAAATGGTGTCAGCTGGTGTTTCGAGGTGAGACAGGCAGGTATTCAATGTACTGCTTTGAAACAGCAACTAGAAATGTACATAAGACATGTCTGAAATTATTTTACCAATTAATTACTACATGCTTATTATCTGTCCCGTTCTCTTTTTTTGTTTATGTATTTTTGAGAGAGCTAGAGCACGAGCAGAGGAGGGGCAGGGAGAGAGGGAGACACAGAATCCAACACAGGTTCCAGGCTCCAAGCTGTCAGCACACAGCCCAATGCAGGGCTCGAACCCATGGACCTGGAGATCATGACCTGAGCCAAAGTCGGACACCCAACCGACTGAGCCACCCAGGCGCCTCTGTCCCATTCTCTAAAAGATTCAGGCAAATTGAAAGGAAATAATTAAAAATTGGTTCTTAAGCAACTATAAATTAGGAAATATACATGGATATATGTATATCTGTGTGCTATATTTATATAAAGGCTCTACTATGGATACTGTTTTGTCACTTTTTAAAAATTAATAGTAGCTTGGGGCATCTGATTGGCTCATTCCATTGAGTGTCCAGCTCTTGACTTCGGCTCAGGTTGTGATCTCATGGTTCACAGGTTCAAGCTCCACGTCCAGCTCTGCACTGACAGTACAGAGCTTCCTTGGGATTCTCTCTCCCTCTCTCTGCCCCTCCTCCACTCATGCACTCTCTTTTCAAAATAAATAAACTTAAAAAAAATAAAAATTAAAATTGATAGTATCTTGTAACTGTTACTAATAGTATAACATAGTATATGGTGATTAACAACTATAGATCACATCGTTTATTATCCTCCTAGTATTTAATATTGTAACAGAGCATTTAGTTAAAACTCTGTTGATCGACATTTACATTACTTCTCATTTCACCCTTTTAAACAAGTTTATAATGAACATACAGTGAACATATAACGAATGCTGCTGTTCACAGCAAAACAACAAATCACATATGTGCATCTTTGGGTACCTGCTGGATTATTTTCTTTAAAAAAATTTTTTTTTTCATTATTTATTCTTGAGAGAGAGAGAGACAGATCATGAGCATGAGCAGGGGAGGGGCAGAAAGAGAGGGAGACACAGAATCCGAAGCAGGCTCCAGGCTCTGAGCTGTCAGCACAGAGCCCGACGTGGGGCTCGAACTCATGAACTATGATATTCTCACCTGAGCCAAAGTTGGATGCTTAACCGACTGAGCCACTCAGGCACCCCTTGATTATTTTCTTAAAATAAATAAATCCTTTGGAGTGGTCTCTGTAATCAGAGATCTCGACTTTTTTGTCCTAAGACTACAAGACTACGTTAAAAAAATTGTTAAAATACACATAGTAATAAAGGTTACCATTTTAACTATCATTAAGTGTACAATTCAGTTTTATCAAGTATATTCAATGTTGTGAAGCCATTACCACCGTCCATTTCCAGAATTTTTTCATCATCCCAGCACTCTGTACCCAATACAGTGACTTCCTTTTCCCTCCCTGTCTCCCCAGCCTGTGCTGACCTCCATTCTACTTCCTTCTATGGATTTACCTATTCTAGTAGCTCGTAAAAGAGGAATCCTGCAGTATTTGCCCTTTTGTGTCTGGCACATTTCACTTATAAAGATTTTAGGATTCATCCATGTTTTAACGTGTCAGAATTTCATTCCTTTTTATGATTAAATGATATTCCTTTGAATGGGCATACCACATTTTGCTCACTGCTCTGGTCTGTTCCATCAGTTGACTCCAACGACAGCCTCTATGGGGGAGACACCAAATTTCTGGCTGAAAACAACAAGCTGTGTGAAACGGTGATGGCTCAGATCCTGGAGCATCTGAAAACCTTGGCCAAGGATGAGGTAGGTGCCCTCTGCCTGTCCTCCTGCTGCTGCTTGCTCTGAGTGCAAAAGTTTCTAGGGCAAACGTTGGTTCATTCTGGAAAGGAAACTCATTCACGTGAATAGTGTGTTTATGTGCAGACATGATGAGTGCTCCATCCAGGGGTTTTGCTCCTACTTTACTTGGTCACTCTCTGAAATGTTCTGCTTATTTCAGTTGTTTGCCTCTCCCACCAGAATTTAAGCTCCATGGGGACAGGGACCTTGTGCCATGAGTTTTGGAGACCTCCTTGTGCCTGAGGTTAAGTCTCTAGGGTCTGTCACTCACCACAGCATCCCCACACCCTGAGGCTGGCATACAGCAAATCCTTGACGACTACGTACTGAATAAACAGCCTGTGCTTTGCCTGCGTTTTTTTCATGCCAAGGTACAAGTGCTGTGTTTGTTCTTACTGTACAGAAAAGGAAATGGAGGCTCAGAGAGGTTTCTCCACAGCCCTGGGTTTCCTCTGGTGAATGAACACCAGGGTCCCCACCTACAGACCTCCCAGCTTACAGTAGTAGTTTTTTAACGACTGCATTGCCCTCCTCAACCAAAGCCTTTCTGCTTATC
Source organism: Panthera uncia (assembly GCF_023721935.1). Taxonomy (NCBI): domain Eukaryota; kingdom Metazoa; phylum Chordata; class Mammalia; order Carnivora; family Felidae; genus Panthera; species Panthera uncia. The sequence continues at coordinate 9,771,707 of NC_064815.1, forward strand.
TTGTAAGACAAGCATGTGGTTATTGTCCTCCTATGATGGTAGGTTCTGTTTCTCCAGCCTTTGTTCTACTTAAGTGTGGTGTTGACGACTCTGCATGCATTGTCTCACCTAAACCTCAGGACAGTCGGGTGAGGTGGGAACAGCTGTGCCTTTAAACTTTACAGGCAAGGACAAAATCCTGGAGTGGCAGCCACACGATATGTGGTCAAGGCAGTCTTCTGGAACCCATGTTCTTACCCACAGAATACACCAATGTATCAGATGCTAGATCTTTTACATTTTTAGAGCAGTTTTTCCATGTTCTCCATAAAGTTAGATGCTTAACTGATTTTAATGTTAATTTTCACTTAGTCCAATCTACAGAACTACCTGGTTCCCTTCCCGTTAGACCAATCATGACTTCCTTTTTTGCAGCTTCAACCCAAACATGTGGGTGACAGATGGATCCCAGCAGCCCGTCTCAGGTTTGGCCGAGGCAGTTAGTTGTTCAGACCGATGCTCATCTCTGTTACTGCGTTAGGGGGTGGAGGCCGGCAGTACTTTAGGAGTCAGAGCTGATGCCTGACCTTTCTCTGCATTCCTTCTGTGGGTCAGCCGGCACTTGAATTTGTTTCTGCCTCCACCTGCTCCCCGGGGTCTTGCTCTTTATTACTCCAAGCTGTCAGCTTGAAGCTCTGAGCATTTTGGGCTTTTTTATTCCCAACTGTCAAGAGACAACCTGATGGCTCGTTCCGGATTTCATCATGGCAGGCCCTGTTCTTGCCTGTGTCCTGCTCAATTCCCTTTCCCAAACCTAAGGCAGATTTTGGACTGCCTGCTTCCCAGTAGCTTTCCAAGCCTTCCCCTTCCTTCCCTTCCTCAGATTCTCTGGTTCCTAGTTTTTGCTGCTGCATCCCCACCCCATCAAATCCTTTGAATACAGAGTAAGATCAAACTGGATTTCAAGTTAAATTATTACTCATTTCCAGGGCTATATAAAACACCACCATTGCCCTTATCCCCCTGCCCCACCAGAATATTACACAGCTGTGGGTGTACGCATGTGTGACATACATCTGTGTTCTGGGTTCCCATCATCCCCAGGGTATTCAAGCAGGTGCTAGAGAGAGAGGTATTTTTTCTGGACTCCATTCTCCAGCAGCCCCTGCCAAGTTCAGGGCCAGCCTTAGGGTTAGCAGTCCAAGAGGCAGAAGGAAAATACAGAACTGCTGCCCTGGGTCCAGAGTTGGTCACAGTGCCCTCTCTATGGAGGGAGTGTACTTTGGGAGTGTCCCGCCAACCTGGGGACCCTTCTGGACACAGGGCTACAGAACTCTGGAGAAGTTAACACATGGAGGGCGCCTGGCTGTCTGGGCAAGGGGCAGAATCAGAACCCCAGTTTCTTCAGAGAAACTGGTTTATCAAACCAGTGAGTATTAGAAGAGGCCTTTTTCAAACACTGTTAGGGTTAAAGACCCAGCTTTCATTTGCACAAATAGGTGGTTTTCAGGTGAGAGCTCTTTCTACCCCACGGAGTGGAGTCCTTCACCTTCAGCTTCCACTTACTTCACTAGTCAGGTCCCCCTCTGCTCCTCTGCCATGAAAAATTGTTCTTAGTACCTTTTCCTGATTTTTAAAACCCAGGGCCCTCAGAGCAATGGTATGTGTTTAACAGCTTACACTCAAGAAAAATTTGCTACATGGCTTGAAAATAAATACATTTCTTCAACTTGATGCAACAGGCTGGGTTTAATCACAGGTGGCCACCAACAGCATAAACGACCATAGCCTAGAAAAATCCCAAGCTCACAATAAAAATAAACCTGAGAACTATATATATAAATATGTAGTTATGTCCAGTCATCGTCCTCCCACCTCCTTGCCCCATCATGCAGTTGCAGGTACCTGGTTTCAACTAGGATCCACAAGCAAATTATCCTCCTCCTGACATCTCATTAGAAGGCTGGTAGTAGCCTAACACTACATCATTCACCTCATGTAGGCATTTTATCACCTTACATCCTAAAAAGAGTGAGTATGGTACAATATTTTCAAGACCACATTAACATAACTTTTATTATAGAATTCTATTTTGTTAATTTCTTACTGTGCCTAATTTATAAACTGCCATAGGTATGTATGTATAGGAAAAAGCAGTATATATAAAGCTCGGTACTGTCTGTGGTTCCAGACATTTACTAGGGTGTCTTAGAATGTATACTTGCAGCTAATGGAGTGGGAGGGGACAGTGCTGTAATTTAATGTTTATGTCTCTTTTTCTCTTGAAGGAGGGAGCATTGATGGTGATAATGACTCTGAATCAGGGTTCTGAGAAAAAGCAAAGTTGGAATTTTTCAAAATAACGTTTTAACTCCCCATAAACACCAGGGACTTTAAATGAAAATGTCCTTCTATATATGCACATTTATTAGAAAAATATGGGTGGATCGAGCTAAAATGGAACAGATCATCCTTTTAACAGTGCAGTGTAAAATTCAGCACAGACAACCGTGTCATGGCAGGATCCCTGGAGATGGGATCCTCTCGAGTCTGGTCTCTGGGAAAAAGGGGTCAGATTCTTCTACCTAGTGGAGAGTGAAGCTTCATGCTGTTGAAAAACCCCAATGCTGATTGATGCCAGTCCTGAGTATCCCATCTCTCATTGCTGGTAGTAGACCTACTTCCAAAATTGTCCCCTTAATCCACATGGAGTTGGCCATTTTACCCCTGAGTATGAAGTTGTTTATTTGGGTGTGGTGAAGCTGGGAATCATGCCAGACCCATGGAGCTTCCTGGAAATGACATTTCTCATAGGCAAAGAATGAAAAGCTCTTTTCTATTTAAAACCTTGGAGAAGAGGAGGGGGGCTCAAGGCCTGATTTGGTCCTCTCATAATGTGTTTGTGGTTTTCTGGGTCTTTGCTTGTTGGCTGGCATGACTTCTCGTCCCTCAGATCTGTCTCTAATAATTTCACTTTTAAGGGGCTATGCACTTAAACCACATGTGGATTGAGCTTTTTAGGGTAAAATGTTTACTGGGAAGATCCAGAATGGGAAAATAGCCACTTGTTAGATATGGTCTCTCTTGTTTGACTTTAAAAAAAAACCTCTCCCACTTCAATGAAATGTGGTTCAAGGGCCTCTCTCAGGGGTGACTCTTTTAGTTGTATTTGAAATAGAATTTTCTTTTAGCTTCCTCTTGTAAGCAGAAAGGGTGCACTCTTGTAGTCCCAGCATCAGACCAGGGCTGGAACTCAATGAATGGTCATCTCTGCCCAGGTTCCCGGTTGGGGTAGAACTGTATTGTCTCATTAGATTAAAGACCGCAAAGCAGGCAGTCAGGAGTTCCCTGTGCCTGCAGGCTTGGGCCCTGCACAGGATGACCCCACTCTTTGACTGTGATGTTGAGTCAGCTCAGCTTCTAGGACTGTCACCTGGTCCAGGCTGTTGCCAAAGCAGACTCAACGGGGGGTGGGGGGTGTCTCTTCCTTGCCATTCAGCCACCGTCACCCAGCTGTGCTGCTCCTTGGTCATTATTTTTTTCCTCCACCAAGATATTTTAAATTCTCACTTGGGAGAGGATGGCAGGAGGGGTTAAGTTGGTTCAGCAGTTAGCAGAGTCCAGGCCCCATGAATATTTGTGAAATGATGAACAGATGCATGATTAGTAGGTTGGTTTTGTCCACCTAGAGTAGTTGACAGAGGCAACTCTTAGCCTCTTCAGAGTCTGGATTCCTAATGTGATGCCAGCACTGAGTCTATGGGAGTATCGTATCAGCTGGAGTGGGACAACTGGACCTCTGTGCTGTCATCTGTGAGCAAATTCCCCAAAGCTTTCTGAACTTGGAAGCCTCTACACAATGGGAGTGGACTGGGTTCCTATTGCAGCCTTAAGAAAATTGGCACAAACTCAACAGCTTAAAATACTCATTTATTATTTCATAGTTTGAGTTGGCGCTGGCTGGATTTTACAAGGTCAAAATCAAGATGTTGACTGACCAGCTTATTTTAGGGTGTTGGCAGACTTGAGTTCCATGCAGTTGTAGGACTGAAGTCCTGTTTCCTTGCTGGCTCTTGGCTAGAGGTTCTTAGCTTCTAGAAGCTGCTTTTTTGGCTTTTGGCCCCTCTTCTTCCCTCTTGAGACCCATTAATGGTGGTCAAATGCTTCTGATCTCCAGTCTCCCTCCTTCTGCCGACTTCTCTCTCAGAAATTTCTCTGTTTAGGGCTCAAGTGATTCAATTGGGCCCACCCAGGTAATCCAGGACTCTGTAAAGTCAGTCCATAACTTTACACCTGCTAAGTCCCTTCACCCCAGCACCTAGCATGACGCTTAAATAACCAGGGGTTGGGATTCCTGAGAGACAGTGCTAAACATGTGCTTCACACAGCTGGTTAGAAGTATGCCTCCCACAAAGATCTGCTGTGTAGGTAACTCTGATGAGCTCTGTAAAGCACAGAGCAGAATACCTGGTCCCCTGTAAGGGCTCCATTCCCATTAGCCGCCAGGGAGCAAAGCAGATGAATGAGGCTCTGAGCCCAGTGATGTTCTGCAGTGTGAGCCAAGGGCATTCAGCAAGGGCCCAGGTCATCAACCGTCCAGGGTCCACATGGATACATGAGTGAACTTGGCTCCTGTCAGCACCCCCCTATTTATTTGGCTTTCCACATGCCTCTGTTTACCTTTCAGAACTTGTATCTTTTCTCCTAGGACTGTTGTTGCATTTTGGAGATTGACTTTCTCTTTTTGTCTTGTACCATGCAAAGCTGGGATTCAGGTCTGGTCTCCTTTAACATTTGGGTTAGACTTTTTCTTATTTAGGTACTTGTAATCAGATTAAGAGAGGCTAGATTTGGAATCAAAGTATAGAATGGTTCTTATAAAAGCTGGGCCTGGCTGTTGCTCTTGGGAAGCTGTTGTCATTCGGCCTTTATTTCGGCCCTTTGGTTACTGGGTAGTGACTGCACTTTGGGTGGCTTGAGGACACAACTGAAAGACTTATTTTAGACTTTTCGTTTTCATCTGTACTTGAGTAATAAATGCCCATGGAGGCACAGGGCAAAGGGCTTTATATGCATCATCTCATTCGGTCCTCACTTACCCTGTGAGCTGGCATTACCTTCCTGTCCTACAGATGAAGGCGGGACTCAGAGATTAAGCAGCCCCTCCAGAAGATCCAAGGTAGAGCTGATGTCCACGCGGGGCCCCCGCCTGTGCCCCACTGCCCGATCCTGATCTCTCTCTTCTATTTCAGGCCCTGAAGCGCCAGAGCTCGTTGGGCCTTTCCTTCTTTAATAGCATCTTGGCCCACGGGGACCTGCGCAACAACAGACTCAACCAACTCTCTGTCAACCTGTGGCACCTGGCACAGAGGCACGGCTGTGCAGACACCAGGACCATGGTGAGGCTCTGGGAGCATGGGGGTCCTGGTGAGCGACACAAACCCACTGGCCAAAGCACAGCTGGCCTCAATACCACATCAGTGCTCATCTTCCTTTTTTTCCCCTCTGAATAATAGGGCGCCTGGTGGCTCAGTTAAGCGTTGTTTCAGCTCAGGTCATAATCTCATGGTTTGTGACTTTGAGCCTCGCGTCACGCTCTCTGCTCTCAGCGCAGAGCCCCTTCGGATCCTCTGTCCCCCTCTCCCTCTCCACCTCTCCCCTGTTCGTGCCCTCTCAAAATGAAAACAAAAAGACCTATATAGAAATAGCAGCTATTCCTGGTCATACCAAAATCTGATTTTATAAGCAAATTGTAAACTAAGAAGTTTTACTTTAACACTTTTTGGTTTCTTCCCCTCCTTTATGCTTCAAAAGACTTTAGCTGTACGACAGCATCAGCTCACAATACGGTTGATTTGTTGGTGCCTAGCTGAACCAAAAGGATACTGATCTTTCTTTTTCCTCTTAGGTGAAAACTCTGGAATACATCAAGAAACGAAGCAAACACCCAGATATGGGTCATCTGACTGAGCTGGCCCTCAGGCTCCCTCTGCAAACAAGGACCTAACTCTGGGACTGTGAAGCCAAGTTCAGAAAGACCTGCTTTGCTTTTTTTATTTTTACGCACACAAATTGGTTTAAGCTTTGGCCTCTACCCAGATGATTGTGACATTGAAGAAGTGGGAAGTGTCAGAGCAAAATCCAATCTTGTTCAGAGTAGAGCACTGTTCTAGTGTTTCTTTGCAGAAGTGGCCTTCAGATTGGCATTTATGGAGAAACAGAAGAATCCAAGTAACATCTCTCAGTGTGTCTGGGTTTTTTTTGTTTTTGTTTTTTTCAAATAGAAGAAACCTTGAAAAGGAGTCTACTTTTAAAGAGCCACTTTCCCTCAAGTCTGGAATTGAATGTTGCCTACCCTGTCACAATTTATGAAAAGTAGATGGCTCAACCTTTATCTACCACAAGCAGCTCAACTGGACTCAGAATATATAGGTATACACCTAGCTGTAGCCAACACCACAGATGCAGGTGTGGTGGCACAGGCACACAGCGGGACCGCACAGGTGAGGAGGAAGCACGTGGTGTGCGCGGGGAACCTCAGTGCATCCACTGGGACTCCCAGGAAGATGGCAGAGTAAGGAGGTTCTGAGCTCAGCTGCTCGCAAAAACACACCAATGGTGTAGCTATACGAAGTGCAACTCCCTCTGAGAACGACCCAAAGACTAGCCGCACAGCTCTTACACAGCCAAAGGTACAAAGAAAAAACTGCACTGAGAAGGACAGGAGGCAGAGATGCGGCCAGGAGGCAAATCCCTGGTGCAGTGACCCGGAAGAGGGAGAGATATCACCCATAAGCGTGGAGGGTCAGTCCCCACCCTGAGTACCCCCTACCTTGGCGTATGCACCGGGAAGATGCGCTCCCATGATGTCTAGCTGTGAAAATCTGTGGAGCTTCACTCCAGAAGGTTATATAGGAAACCGAGGCTCTACTCTCAAAAGAGTAGAGGCAGCAGATTGAAAAGTGCCTAGGTTATTTACTCAGTTTAGGGCATGTGCTGGAGGGGCAACAATCTGTAAGAGTTTTTTCTGGGAATGGAAGACTCCCATCTTTTAGCCTACTTGGACCGAGGCTGGTGGGTGCCAGATGTGACACTTTTCATCTACTTTGCTGGCACCACCAGCATGGCCTAGACATTACCCTTTGGACCCACCTTCCCAACGGGCACAACCCCCGTACCACGGCACAGGGTGGAGCCACGCCCACCACAGTATTCACTGCAGCTGTGGCCAAACCTCACAGCCAGTCTCACCGGAGGCTAGCCCCACTCCCCAGCATACACAGCCCACACAGGGGACACAGCTAGGGCACCTGATTCTGGTGACCAGGGGAGACAGCACTGCTGCCCCCATAGGACGCCTCCTACATAAGGCTGCTACCTTCCAGACCTGCCGCAGCTGACCTCATACAGAGACAAAATGAGAGGAGTATGTTCCAAACAAAAGAACCAGAGATAAGCCATCTACCTAATAAAAGGGTTCAGAGTAACAGTCATAAAGATGTTCACTGGACTTGAATTCATTTTTACATTTATTTATTTTTGAGAGCTAGAATGTGAGCAGGGGAAGGGCAGAGACGGAGACAGAAATCTGAAGCAGGCTCCAGGCTGTGAGCTGTAAGCACAGAGCACGATATGGGGCTCGAACCCACAAACCATGAGATCATGACCTGAGCCAAAGTGGGACGCTGAACTGACTGAGCCACCCAGGTGCCCCTACTGGACTTGAGTTCAGGGAGTACTTCAACAAAGGGAAGATAAAAAAAAACAATCAGACCTGAAGAATACAATAACAAATGAAATTAGAATTAGAATTACAGAATTAGAAATACAGAATTAGAAGATACAGAAAAATGAATCTGGAGCACAGGGTATTAGAAATCAAGCTGAACAGCAAAAAAAAAAAATTTTCAATTTGAGAGAGTATGAGCAGCAGAGGGGCAGAAGGAGAGGGAGACAGAGAATCCTAAGCAGGCTCCACACTGTCAGCACAGAGCCCCATGTGGGGCTTAAACTCACAAACTGTGAGATCCTAACCTGAGCCGAAGAGTCAGATGCTTAACCAACTGAGCCACCCAGGTGCCCCCCAAAAAATCTTCTTTAAATGACAGATTAAAGGACCTCTGGGACAACATCAAGCATACAATATTTGCATTACAAGCATCCTAGGACAGGAGAGAAGAGAAAAAGGGACAGAAAACTTATCTGAAGAATAGGTGATAACTTTGACAAACTAGGGAAGGAAAAAGACATTCAGGACCAGGAAGCACAGAGAGGCCTAAACAAGATGAATCCAAAGAGATCCACACTAAGACACATACAGATGGCTCCTGTACAACACAAATCTACTTATATGTATATTTTTATTCTTTATAATACAGTACTATATTTTCTGATTTTATTAATTTTTTCTCTAGCTTTACTGTAAGAATACAGTGTGTAATATATGTAACATAGAAAATGTGTTCATCAGCTCCTTGTTGTCAGTAAGGCATCTGGTCAACAGTAGGCTATTAGTAGTTCAGTTTTGGGGGAGTCAAAAGTTACATGCAGATTTTCAACTGCACAGGGAATTGGTGCCCTTAACCCCTGCATTGTTCAAGGGTCAACTGTAATTACAATGTCAAAAATTAAAGAAAACCAGGGCATAGAGTTGATTAGGCATCCAACTCTTGATTTCAGTTCAGGCCATGATCTCACAGTTTGTGGATTCGAGCCCCATGTCAGGCTCCGTGCTGACAGTGTGGAGACTGCTTGGGATTATTTACTCTCTCTGCCCCTCCCCCACTTGCCCTCCCTATCTCAAAAATGAAGAAATATTAAAAAAACAAAAAAAAAACCCTTAAAAGCTGCAAGAGAAAAGCAACTAATAACATACAAAGGAAACCCGCACAATGCTATCAACTGAGTTTTCAGCAGAAACTGTGGGCTAGAAAAGAATGGCATGATCTATTTACAGTACTGAAAGTAAAAAACCTACAGCTGAGAATACCTATCAAGACTATCATTCAGAATAAAAGAGACATAAAGAGTTTCCTAAACAAAACTTAGAGCTGATCACCACTAAATCAGCCTTAAAAGATTATGTTAAAGGGACTTGTTTAAAAGGACATAACTAGGGGCGCCTGAGTGGCTCTGTGTCGGTTAGGCAACTGACTTCAGCTCAGGTCACGATCTCTCAGTCTGAGTTCGAGCCCCAAGTCAGACTCTGTGCTGACAGCTGGGAGCCTGGAGCCTCCTTCGGATTCTGTGTCTCCCTCTCTCTGCCCCTCCCCTGCTTATGCTCTGTTTCCCTCTCAATAACAAACGTTAAAAAAAAATTTTTTTTTTAAATAAAAGGACATAACTAGAAGAAAATAAGAAAATATTTCCCTGGTCAAAGTAAACACACAGTAAAGATAGAAAATCAATCACTTATAGGGTTAAAAGACAAAAGTAGTAAAATCTATTATATCTATAATTATTAGTTAAGGGATACACAAAATAAAAAGATGTAAAATATGAAACCAAATATATCAAATGTGGAAGGGGAAGGCAGTAAAAATGTAATGTTTTAGAATGTGTTCAAACTTAAGTGACCAAACACTTAAAATAGAGTACTATAATACATTGTTATGTAAGAACCTCATGATACTCACCATAAATCTGTAACAGACACACAAAAAATACAAAGGAATCCAAGCATAATACTAAAAATTATCAAACACAAGAGAGCAAGAGAACAGAAAAGGAACAACCAGAAAACAATTAAAAAGGCAGTAAGTACATCTGACCTTAAACAACATGGGTTTGAACTGTTCATGGTTTTCAATAAACACAATACTGTAAATATTTTCTGTTCCTTATGATCTTAATATTTTCTTTTCCCAAACTTAAAGAATACAGTATGTAATACATATACAAAATATGTGTTAATCAACTGTTTATGTTCCCTAGCAAGGCTTCTGGTCAACAGTCAGCTATTAAATTTGGGGGCAGTTGTATGTGGATTTTCAACTGCATGGGTGTCAGCAACAGCATGTCAGAACAGGCCCTTGTTCAAGGGCAAATGTAGGTACTTACCAGTAATTAATTTTTTTTTTTTAATGTTTCTTTTTGAGAGTGAGTTGGGGAGGGGCAGAAAGAGAGGGGAAGACACACAATCTGAAGCAGGCTCCAGGCTGTTGGCAGAGCCTGACGTGGGGCTCAAACCCATGAACCATGAGATCATGACCTGAGTCGAAGTCTGCTAGTAGCTCAACCCACTGAGCCACCCAGGCACCCCACTGTAATTACTTTAAATTTAAGTGGACTAGGGGTGCCTGGGTGGCTCAGTTGGCTGAGTGTCTGACTCTTGATTTCAGTTCAGTCATGATCCCAGGGTTGTGGGATTGAGCCCTATGTCAGGCTCTGCATTGAGCATGGAGCCTAAGATTCTCACTCTCTCTAGCTCTCTTTCTCTCTCTCCCTAAAAAATAAAAAAATGTCAATGGACTAAATGCTCCAATCAAAAGACATAGGGTAACTGAAATAATGATTAAAAAAAAAAAAAAGATCCCTCCGTATGATGCCAAGAGACTCACTTCAGGCCACAACACTCCCTTCAGATCACAACAGGTAGCAATCAAAAGAAAAAATTAGAAAACCACAAATACACAGACGCTAAACAACAACATGGTACTAAACAACAAATGGGTCAATGAAGACACCAAAGAGGAAATTGAAAAATACCTTGAGACAAATAAAAATGACAATACAATGTTCCAAAGTCTTTGAGACACACAAAAAGGAGTTCGAACAGGGAAATTTATAGTGATCAAGGGTCTACCTCAAGAAACAAGAAAAATCTAACACAATCTAACCTTAGACCTAAAGGAACCAGAAAAAGAACAAACAATCCCAAAGTTAACTAGAAGGAATGAAATAATGAAGATCAGAGTGGAAACAAATGAAATAGAGACCAAAAAAAAAAAAAAAAAAAAAAACAATGAAATTAAGTGCTGGTTCTTGAAAAAATTGATAAACCTTTATAGTCCCATCAAGAGAAAAAGAGGACTCAAACATAAAATCAGACATGAAAGAGAAGTTACAATTGACACCACAGAAATATATAATAATCCTTTGTATGAGACTACTACAAAAAATTATATGCCAACTGGACAAGCTAGAAGAAATGGACAAATTATTAGGAATGTACACAGTCTTCTAAAACTAAATCAAGAATAGACAATCTGAACAAAATAATTACTAGTTATAAAATTGAGTGAGTAATCAAAAAGCTCCTGGGTGGCTCAGCTGGTTAAGCGTGCTGACAGCACAGAGCCTGTCTGGGATTCTCTCTCTCCCCCTCTCTGCCCCTCCCTCACTTGTGCTCTCTCACTCTCTCAAAAAAACAAAAACCAAACCAAACCTCCCAACAAACAAAAGTCCAGGATCTAATGGCCTCACAGGTGAAGCCAAACATAAAAAGAGTTAATACCTATCCTTTTCAATTACTGTAAAAAATTAAAGAGGAACTGCCAAATTCTTTTTATGAGGCCAGCATTACTGATACCAAAACCAGATGAAGACACTACAGGAAAAAAAAAAAAAAAAGATAATTATAGGCCAAAATTATCCCTAATTAACACCAATGCAAAAATCCTCAACAAAATATTAGCAAACCAAATTGAACAAAACACTAAAAGGATTACTCACCAAGATCAAAAAGGATTTATTCCAGGGATACAAGGATAGTTCAGTATCTGCAAATCAATGTGATGATACACATTAACAAAATGAAGGATTCAAAATCATGGTCTCAATAAATACAGGAAAAAACATATGACAAAACTCAACACCTGTTCATGGTAACAACTCTCAACAAAGTGGGTATATATGCTTCAACATAATAAAAGCCCAAACCCACAGCTAACCTCATACCCAATAATGAAAAGCTGAAGGCTTTTCCTCTAAGATCAGGAACAGGACAAGGACATCTGCTCTCACCGTGTTTACTCAACACAGTACAGAAATCTGAGCCATAATGATCATATAATAAATAAAAGACATCCAAATTGGTAAGCAAGAAGTAGAACCGTCACTATTTGTACACGACATACTATTCTATATAGAAAATTCTAAAGACCAAAAATACCATTCTAATAAATGAATTCAGTAAAAGCTGAAGGATACAAAATCAATATACAAAAATCTGCTGCCTTTCTATAAACTAATAATGACCTAGCAAGAAGATAAATTAAAAACACTGTTTATAAATGCTTTAAAAATAGAACAGGGCAGAAGAAACTCTCCACAGCTAAATGTAGATTAGAGTTCACACCGAAGAGGACAGGAAAGGTAGAGACCTGGTTGGAAACTAAATGGACCACAAGACCATTCATGCAAGGGAGGGATGCCCCAGATACGGACAGGGACAAGAAACAGACCCTCACACCAGGCACCCCAGGCACAGGAGCCCATACAGGGAAGATGAATCCCATAACATTTAGCTTTGAAAATCAAAATAGCATAATTTCACTAGTTCTTAGAATCAGTCTGAACTTTAAATATCAGAGAGCTCAGCTCTGGGAGAGGACAATAGTCAACTGACTCCTTGCCACTAAATAGCACAACAAACAGCCCTGTGGAGATACAACAGAAGCAGCAGTCTGAAAAACACCTGGGTGTACGGGAGGGAGACTCGTTTACTAACCTCAGAGCATGTTCTGAAGGCGCAGGGCAGGGATTCTTGGGAGACTCCTTCAAGAACAAAGGAACTGGTGAATGCTATTTCCCTCCTCCACCCCCCAGCCTAGATACAGGGACAGCTGCAGGAACCAGCAGAGTACAACACTCTCCAGCTGGCTTGATAACAACATGCACCCCATCCCCACACTTCTGTGGATCTGTCCCCTCCAACCCAGACGCCTCGGCAGGGATTTTGGGTGGCCACAGGTCCCCTCCCAAGTGCATCCCCACATTCTCCTGTGGACCTGCTCCCTCCAGGGCACCCTTTGGCCAGAGCCCATCCAAAGCAGCGTTACAAGCCTGACAATGTGCATGCAGCCCAGAGAGGGAACAGCATTACTCCTGCCCCAGGGAAAGGAGAAGATAACCACACACACCACTCTATGGTCCCAGCAATGGGCTGGGAACAGATATTTGGTTGGACTGCAGGCCCTGACCACCAACAGAAGCTTCTTGGGACAACACAAGGAAACCGCCCAGTAGTTCGGTGCTACTGCATCTCTAGCAAACACCTGGTCTGACTCAACTCAAGCCAGATGCGGCCCCAGACTGGCCCACTGACAACTCAGGGACCAAACCCTGCCCACAACAGGCATCACTGCAGATGACCGGACTGAAGCCACTATAAAAGGGCACTCACAACATACACAGCAGACATCCCCTAAAGCACACAGTCCTGGTAAACAGGGGAAACTGCACTGCAGGGACCACAGGACCTCTTCTTCATAAGACCATAACTTTCAAGAGCAGGAGAGGTAGCTGACTCTCCTAATACCCAGAAACAGGCACAGAGAGACAAAATGAGATACAGGAATATACCACAAATGAACAGGACAAAATCATAACGAGAGCTAAACAAAATGGAACAAAATAGTATATATTCCTGATGAAGAATTTAAAGTAATGGTCATAAAGATACTCACAGGATTGGAGAAAAGAGTGGAGGACCTTAGTGAGACCCTTAACAAAGAGATAGAAAACATAAAAAGAACCAATCTGAGATAAAGAACTCAGTAAGTGAAATTCATAATATAGTAGATGGAATAAACAGTGGACTAGAGGAAGAAGAATGGATCAATGACCTGTAGGACAGAGTAATAGAAAACAATCAAGCTGAACAGAGAGAGGAAAAAAACAACCAAAAATGAAGATAGACTTAGGGGAACTCAGCAATACCATCAGAATAATAACATCCACATTACAGGAATTCCAGAAGGAGAAGAAAGAGAAAAAGGTGCAGAAAATTTATCTGAAGAAATAAACCTACCAAATCTGGGGACAGAAACAAATATCCAGATCCAGGAGGCACACAGAGCCCCCAACAAAATCAATCTAAGGAGGTCCACACCAAGACACATATTAATTAAAATGCCAAAAGTAGTAATAAAGACAGCATTTTAAAAGCTACAAGACAAAACAGACAAGCAAACAGTTACATACAAGGGAAACCCCTTGAGGTGATTTTTCAGCAGAAATTCTGCAGGCCAGAGGGAGTGACATGATATTGTTCAAAGTGCTGAAAGGAAAAAACCTGCAGCCCAAAATACTCCTTCCAACAAGGCTAGTATTCAGAATAGAAGGAGAGAGAAAGAGTTTCCCAAACAAAGGAATTCATGATCACTAAACCAGTCATACAAGAAATGTTAAAGGGGACTCTCTGAGTAGAAAGAAAATAAATAGGAATAAGAAAAGCAGCAAGGATAAAAGTAGTAAAATTAAGTGTATCTATAAAAATCAGTCAAGTGATTCACAAAATAGAAGGATGTAAAATATGACACCATATACTTTAAATGTGGGAAGGGAGAAGAGTAAAGAATGGATTCAAACTTAAGTGATCATCAACTTAATATAGACTGATGTAAACATAACATGTTATATACAAGGGGGCACCTGGGTGGCTCAGCTGGTTAAGCAGCTGACTCTTGGTTTCAGCTCAGGTGAAGATCTCTTGGTTCGTAGGTTCCAGCCCCACCCTGGGCTCTGTGCTGACAGTGCAGAGCCTGCTTGGGATTCTCTCACTCTGCCCCTCCCCAACTTGCGCTGTCTCTGTCTCTCTCAAAATAAATAAACTTTAAAAATTAAAAAAAAAAAAGATGTTATATACAAACCTAATGGTAACCACAAATCAAAACCAGTAACAGACCTGCAAAAATAAAGGAATCCAAGTACATCACTAAAGAAAGCCAGCAAAGAGTGAAAACAGAGCAAAAGAAGAAAGGAACAGAGAAGAACTACAAAACAACCATAAAACAAGTAACAAAATGGCAATAAGGACATACCTATCAATAATTACTTTGAATGTAAGCAGCCCAAGTGTCCATCAAAAGATGAAGGGATAAAGATGTGACACACACATACACACACACGCTGGAATATTATTAAGCCACAAAAAGGAAGAAAATTTTGCCATTTGCAACAACATGGATGGATCTAGAGAGTATAATGCCAAGTGAAGTAAAGTCAGAGAAAAATACCATAGGCTTTCACTCAGATGTGGAAGAAACAAATGAACACAGAAAAAAAAAGACAAACTAAGAAACAGACTCTTAACTATAGAGAACTGATAGTTATCAGAGAGGAGGGAGGGGGATGGGTAGAAACAGGTGAAGGGGATTAAGAGTACAGGTGAGCACTGAGTAGAGAATTACTGAATCAGTACAGTGTACACCTGAACTAATATAACACTATGTTATCCAGCATAACACTATATTGGAACTTATAAACAAAAAAATAAATAACCCAGAAATACATTTAACCAAGAAGGTGAAAACTCTACTGATTTATAAGACACTGATAAAAGAAACTGATGTAAATAAATGGAAAGACATACCACACTCATAGTCTGGAAGAATACTATTAAACTGTCCATACTGCCCCAAGCAATCTACAGGTTCAATGCAATCCTATCAAAATACCAACAGCTTTTCCACAGAACTAGAAGAAATTACCCTAAAATTTGTGTGGACCCACAAAAGACCCCAAATAGCCCTAGCAAACTTGGGACAGAAAAACAAAGCTGGAAGTAGCATAATCCCGGATTTCAAACTATACTACAAAGCAATGGTAATCAAAACAGAACAGTACTGTCATAAAAACTTTAGACACACAGATCAACAGGAACAGAGAGTCCAGAAACAAACCCACACCTCTATGGTCAATTAATCTAGGACAAAGGATCCAAGGATCTAACAATGGGGGAAGACAGTCTCTTTAATATGTATATAATATGTGTTGGGGTTGCCTGGCTGACTCAGTTGAAGGAGCAAGTAACTCTTGATCTCAGGGTCGTGAGTTTGAGCCCCACACTGGATGTAGAGATTACTTAAAAAACTTGAATGGTGTTGAGAAAATTAGACAGCTACATCAGAAGAATCTGTACCATTTTCTTACACCACATACAAAAATAAACTTAAAATGGATTAGACTTAAATGTAAGACCTGAAACCATAGA
Organism: Panthera uncia; assembly: GCF_023721935.1. Lineage (NCBI taxonomy): Eukaryota > Metazoa > Chordata > Mammalia > Carnivora > Felidae > Panthera > Panthera uncia. The sequence continues at coordinate 9,787,842 of NC_064815.1, forward strand.
ACTCCTGAAGGAAAACAGCAGCAAACTGTTTTTTGGACAATGGTCTTAGCAATATTTTTCTGGAACTATCTCCTCAGGCAAGGGCAACATAAGCAAAAATAAGTAACTAGGACTAAAACAAACTAAAAAGCAAAGGAAATTAATGGAGCGCCTGGGTGGCTCTGTCGGTTAAGTGGCTGACTCTTGATTTTGGCTTAGGTTATGATCTCATGGTCATGAGTTCAAGCCCCACATCAGGCTTTGCGCTCACAGCATGGAGCCTGCTTTGGATCCTCTGTCTCCCTCTTTCTGCCCCTACTCTGCTCATGCTCTCACCCTCCCTCAAAAAATAAATAAACAAATAAGCAAAGGAAATTATCAACAAAACAAAAAGGTAACCTACTGAATGGGAGAAGATATTTGTAAATAACATATTTAATAAGGGGGTAATATCCAAAATATATCAAAAAACTCATACAACTTGTTAACACAAAAAACCCTCAAATAATCCAATTAAAAGTGGGATTTTTAATGCAGAGAACCTGAAAAGAACGGTTTCCCAAAAAAGACATACAGATGGATTGGGGCACCTGGGTGGCTCAGTGCATTAAGCATCCGACTTCGGCTCAGGTCATGATCTCATGGTTTGTGGGTTCGAGCCCCACGTTGGGATCTGTGCTGACAGCTCAGAGTCTGGAGCCTGCTTCAGATTCTGTGTCTCCTCCTCTGTCTGCCCCTCCCCCACTTGTGCTCTGTTTCTCTCTGCCTCTCATAAATAAATAAATGTTAAAAAACATTTTTTAAATAAAAAAAGACATACAGATGGCCAATAGATACATGAAAAGACGTTCAATATCACAAATCACTGGGGAAATGAAAATCAAAATCACAATGAGACGTCTCTTCACATCTTGTGAGACTGACTAAAATCAAAAAGACAAGAAGTAACAAGTGTTGGCAAGGATGTGCAGAAAAGGGAACCTCCATGCACTGTTGGTGGGAATATAAATTGGTGCAGCCACTATGGAAAACAGTGTGGAGGTTTCTCAAAAAGTTAAAAACAGAAATACCACAAGATCCACTTCTGGGAGTTTACCCCCTAAAAACCAAAAACACAGATTCAAAAAGACACATGCACCCCTATGTTTACCCCACCATTATTTACAACAGAAGATATGGATGCATTCTACGTGTCCACTGATAAAGATGATTTGGTGCATAAACACACACACACCCACAGAGCAATGTTACTCAGCCATTAAAAAAAAAATGAAATCCTGACATTTGCAACAACACAGATAGACATATATGGTATTATGCCAAATGAAATAAGTTGGAAAAAGACAAATATCACGTAATTTCACTTGTATGTGGAATCTAAAAACCAAAACAAATGAACAAAGAACAGAAACAGACTCATAGATACAAAGAAAAACCTGGTGGTTGCCAGACGGGAGGGGAGTGAGAAGAAGAGTGAAACGGGCAAAGGGGATTAAGAGGTACAAACTTCCAGCTATAAAATAAATCAATCACAGGGATGTAAGTACAGCACAGGGAATATAGTCAATACTACTGTAATAACTTTGCATGGTGACAGACAGTAATTACACTTTTCGTGGGGAGCATTTTTTAATGCATATAAACGTCAAATGACTACACTGCACACATGAAACTAATATTGCATGTCAACTATACTTCAATTAAAAATAAATTTAAAAAAACATATTGGTGGGTTAAAGGAGAAAGTGAGGTCAAATCTGCAATTCCCTCTGTGGCTTCAGCAGAAACTATATTTTAACTGAATAAACCTCCCAAAGGAACATTTATGTTCATGATTGTTCATTTAATTACTTCTGACTCTCTTCATCCAGAAGAAAACTTGTCTAAACATATTACCCCGTTTGCTTTGCAGCCATAATTCTAAACTGCATGTGATTCGACTTTTTTACCACCAGATTTTTGGAATCTGGAATCTGAGTCTGTACTACTACTGATGAGCTTCCACTGACATTTTATTCCGAATCACTAAAAGCATTAATATTGATTGGTGGTGATTCACAGCCTGTGCTCAGGAAAATGCATCCATTTTATCCAAATTGTGGATTAAAGTGCCCCAAACTTTTGTACTTCTGGAAGATATTCACTGGACATAAATCACATCTCATCTCTACCCTGTGAAATGCAGGATTACAGGTTCACAAAATCTCAGTATTAGTGGTTACAATAATTTTAAAAAATTAAAAATTATTAGTCGGCTGAGCGTCCGACTCTTTCTTGATTTCAGCTCAGGAGATCCAGCCCCAAGCTGGACTCTGCACTGACAGTGCAGAGCTTGCTTGGGATTCTCTCTCTCCCTTTCTCTCTGCCCCTCCCCTGCTTGCTCCCTCTCTCAAATAAACATTAAAAAATATATAAACTCATATTTTTACTGAACACTTAGGACCAAGAATGTGCTATGGATTTTCTGGCCTATTTAATAGTGAACTTCCTCCTCACCCCTGTCCCCAGCCTGAGAAAACAGCCTCCAACAAAGAACAGCAGATACCCTTTTGCTCCCCTTTACTGAACAAAACATAAAGAAATTAAAAAAACATGGTGGTACTGCTCAAATATTATCAACTGATCTTTATTTCACAAAATTATTTCCATTAAAATTATTTCATATGCCACTTTTACTAGATACTATTTAAATGAAACACAACTGGCAAATTCACAAATTACCCGCTTTAAGTCATTTCCTTCTACTCTGAGGTTACACATCAGACAGCATTTGTTCCCAAGCCTGAGTAATGTTCTTATATTGATATGAATTTGGACTTTCATATTAGGTTGAATACGCATTACACCAAAGGAGCTTCTGAACCATCTGTCACACCTGTCCCAGACCAAAGCTTAGATCTTCTGTGACCTTTTGTGGTTTTCCTCAGCCCATTACTGAATCAATTAGCCAGACTCTGAAAACCATAGCCTACAGGGGATGAAGTCTACTGTTATCACAAAGGATAATGAAACAATAAAATTCTAAATATTCTAGGAAATACGATTTTAAAAATGAGGAAAAGTTCTGTATGAGACCTAGATTACTTTTCTATTGCTGCCTTAACAAATTATCACAAACTTAGTGGCTTCCAACAACACAATTTTATCACCTTGATTATCTATTGATCCTAAGACCAACAGGTCTCAGGGGGCTTACCCTCAAAGCAGGGCTTTGTTCCTTCTGGAGGCTCTGGGGGACAATGTTTTCTTGCTTTTTCCAGCTTTTAGAGGCCACCTGCATTCTTCGGCTCATGGCCCTTGCCTCCACCTTAAAACCAGCAACCAAGTTTTTCTTACAAGTTTCTTTGACATTTCTGCCTCCCTCTTCTACAGTTAAGGACTCCTGTGATTAGACTGGGCTCACTCAGATAATCCAGGATAATCTTATTTTAAGGTCAGTTGATTAGCAACCTTAATTCCATCTGTTACCCAAACTCCCTTTCGTGTCCTAACATAGTCACAGGTTCTGGTGACTGGGACAAGGTCATCTTGTCCCAGGGGGACAATGGAGGGGTCATCTTGTCCAGGGGGAGAATGGAGGCTCATTATTCTGCCAACCACAAACCTAATTCTATGTTTGTAAAGTTGAATACACAATTTCTTTTAGAGAATGCTGTCTATCTAGCAAATACTTTTGATGGGCCACTCTAGTTATGGAAACCAAGTCTCAGGGCAGAGTCCAGTGGGCTAAGGCAGAAACAGCAGGAATCACTCCAAGGAATACAGTGGTTAAGAATCATGAGGTTTCAGAGACAGCTGGATAAGGAAGGGCAACTGTATGGAGGGAAGGACCCTGTCATGGAAAGTTGGTCAGTTGAGAAATCCCTGAGGGACAAACAGCCAACAAGTTTGAGAACAGGGCTATTAAATATTCAACCAAGACCTTGGCTGTGCTATATATGTCCGATCTCTCCTGCCCTGGTTCTGAATAAAAATCCCCAAACCGTCTTGTTTCAGTGGAGACATCATGAACAAGGGAAATCACACCAAACCAAACACAAAAACAAAAAAAAACACAAAAACCCTTGCAGACAGATTGAGGGTACTGGACATAGGGAAAAGGGGCAGAGTGGCACAAGCCGATGTTGCTTAATTTACAAAGGAGAGAAGCCCAGTTAACCCAGGACACTCACAGAGTACATCCTCCTGGGACTGCAGACTGCTGCAGGACAGAGACCTGCTACCTTGACAATGATCTGCACCGGTAAGAGCAGCAGAGGTAAGATTAAGTCCATTCTGAGGACACTGCCCATCTTGCTATCTTGGCTGTTCAACCTTCTCTGGCTAGACCCTGCTTTAGGAACAGACTATACTAAACCTTCCCCTCAGCCAGCAGATCTCTTCAGCCAATGGGGATACACTGAGTTTGAAAGTCAAATCCTAATAAACACAGATTATTAATACTAAATGGCAGGAGGAGAAAGGTCTGACCATCACATCCTAATGAGAACTATCACTATGAGGACAAGACAGTGGACAATCAATCAGCCAGTCTCCAGAATCACCCAAGAGATGGCTGAGCACAATCTTCCCTGATAAGCCAAGGCAGGCCCTAACTGTAGTGTGATCTCTCAGCAAGGTAAAAACAATTAAAGCAGACAGTATAGGGAGTAAATTCCTGTAGTGTTGATCAAGGCCAGGAGAGATTTATTCCCCTGTGAAAGGACAAGACTCTCTGAAGGAGCTAACTCAATTGCAGAACCTTACCTTCTAGGCAATTAGATGGCCTCTCCCATTATGTATCTCAAAGTTGAATCCGTCAAAGGCCCAATTCACCTTCTGGCTGATGTGCCCACCTGAGACATTACTAGCATAGAACTGTAGGACTCTCGACCTAGCCAGTGTTTATTAGTCAGGGCAGGCCTGCCTCACCTCTACCCACCCAGTGGGACAGTAGTCGACCTCACGTTTGTCTCACCAGCATCTGCTCTTCACTCTTCCTTTCTGACCTGCCTGGAGTGCATCTTCGTCCACATGCCAGGGGCTGGCTCAGAAATAGGCATATGACCCACTGCTGGGCAATGCGTTATGATGAAAGGTCTTCTGGAAGTTTCCTTGAGTCATAAGGTTTTTCTTCTTCCTCTGGAATGTTCTACTGTCTTGATATCCAACTTAAAATTGGTTCAGCCCTTCCTCCACCAGCTTGATGAAGCCAACAGGATGGATGGAGCAGAGAGGAGAAGAATGTTTCTTTGTTGAGCTGATGCATCAATTCCCTACATAAGGACTTCCTGCCAAGTGAGAGACTAAATATCCTGGCTGTTTAGTTGGGCTGCTGAGCTGGGATGACTATAGGCGTCAAGTGATGTGAAAATGTCCCACTCATAAACTGTATGTTGGGATGCAAAATGCTAGGTGAATGGAAAGAAGGTGGTCGTGTCGTTCAGGTCATTGTACCTGGAGCTCTGTGGGGCTGCCTATAGAGTCTAGGCATGGAAATGTGATCATGAGGAGGCAACTTCCTGTGTCATCCTCCACACATCCTGACACCTCTGCCACATAAGTCACCTAGGATTCTGTTCCTCATGGTTGCAAAGAATATAATAAACAGATCCCTGGGAATTTGTCATTGGTTCACAAAGACTAACAGTCTCTCTAAAAATGCCTTTTTCAGAATTCAGTTAAGAGCATCAAGACTAAATCCAAGCTCAGCACTGAGGATGGAAAGCAGAAAGTCAGAAAAGGCAAAACTGGTTTAGAAACACATTTCCTAACAGCAGAGGAAGCTCAGTCACATCTGCTTGGTGACAATTCAGACCCCCCTTTGCCAGTAGCTCCTCCAAGATGGGAAAAGAAAATGAGTTTGCTCTTCCCTGTTTATCATTAATTCTACTTCCTGTTTGGGATTTAGACATCTAATAAAACTTCTGTTTCTTCAATCAAAAGAGATTTCAATCTCCAGTGAGTATTCCTGGTAAAGTTCCTTAGAGGGGGACATTCAGAGTAGTGAATAGTGACAGAGGACTTGGGGCACAAAGTACAACACTTGGCACTTACTGGTTGGGTGAACCTGGGCAATTTTATTACTTCATCCCTGAACCTCAGTTTCCTCATCTATAAGATGGGGATAATAGCACCTATTTCATAATTATTAAGATTAAATACATTAATGCAGGGGCAACACATTAGTATGTACGTGGTACATACTAAGCACTGAAGACATTTAGGTATTATTTATATATGCTGATGTCTTCAAACAGGGATGGAATGCTTAATACAGAAAATAGGAAGTGTGAGCCACTCACATGTTCTCTTGATTCTGAAACATGAGCTTCCCTGACCTCAGTTCATCCAAGCACATGGGCAAAGTTTTCCTTAATCTCTGCAGAGGTTTGACTCAAGACAACTGTAAAATGGCTTTCATTTGCACAACTGAATAATAAAAGCAATTCTGGCTGTTTTGAAGGACAAGACAGTAGAGTTTAATCTTCAAATTTGATGGACTTGGAAGCATTTCTGTCAATATAAAAGATTTTGTCTGGGGTGGTGGAGAAGCCAAGGCCAGCGCCACGGCTGTACTTCCAGCTCATGGCCCGGTCGTAGTCCTGCTGGAGGTTCTGCCGCAGAGTGTCGGCCGCCTTCTTGTTGAGAGCCATGTTGGGCCTTCCGGTCATGTTAGGGGGGCGGCTGAATGAAGGTGACACATTTTTAAAGCCACCCATAAGTTTGAGAAATTTCAGTTTCTGTTCCTCGTTTTCAAAACCAGCAGTATCCCACTGGCCAAACTGAGTTCCCTGTGTTAAAAGAAAAAGGTGGTCATTTTCCTGGTTTCCAAAGCCCCATCCTTTCCCCAAGCCCAGCCTCAACAAGGAGGATCCAGCTGATTAAATGCTCACTGTGGCACAGTGCTCACAAGCACATCAACAGACTATATTTTTCATTCTAACAAGAGCCGTGTAAGGAATACTGTATTTATTTTCATTTTACTGCTAAGGAAATGAAGGTATGAAGACTAACTGGGGGCACAAGCCTAATCAATGACCCTGCCAGAATTCCATCTCGGGTCTGGCCAACACCAGGGCCCACCTTTAAACACGGAGCTGCCTATTTGCTTCATTCCTCCCCTAACTCATGGCAAAGAGTATGGCACACCTCACCTCACCTCCAACCACTTCACCTCCCAGCTGGCCACTCTGCCCTCAGGTTGCTGTCAGTTGGAGGGAAGAGGAGAGCAAGTGGGAATCTGAAACGCACATTGCTTCCCACGAGCGCTGCGCTTTATAGTGGGGGGTGGAGGCCCAGGGGGGGGTAAAGGGTCACACAGCCAAGCCAGAGGCTGAGCTAGTCCAGGACTAAGGGGGTCCCAATTCATGTCCAGAGTACTCTACCACCTACACATGAGTCACCCATGTTCAAGAAAATGCAAGACAGCTCCTAAGAGCGGCTGCAGAAGAAAAGACCCCTTTCCTTCTCACACCTGTGAGACAGCAAGAAACCCAGCTCAAGAAAATTATGACTTTGAAGTCACACAGACCCAGGGATCAAGCCCTCCCTGGCTGACTCTGTTCAAATCACCTAACCTCTCTGAGCCTCAATATCCTCATCTACAATACAGAACTGTAATACACCTCTCACAGGGCTTTAACTAATGATCAAATCAGGTTTTTACACCAGCAACCCAGAGCACAATGCTTGGCATACTTTAAGTTCTCAATAACTGGTCATTCTTCCCACCCCACCCCGACTGCTGACCTCCATGCTGCCTGGGAACTTGCCACTTGCAAGACAAATGCCAGCCTAGCACTTATTTCTAGATCAGTTTTGGGAGAATACTAAAAACCAATCGTTGTTACACTTGCCCTGAGTGAATCAGTGACGAATTCTTCCAGTTTCATAGCGGCCCAGATGGAGGCATAATTAACAGCTTCCCAGGCCTACAATTTCTAGAATGAGAAACCACCTCTGACAGCCCTGCACTGGGTCTGAGGAAACTAGCTCTCCCAAGGGCTGCTGACCCACTCAAAGGGGCCCTCCCACAGGGGCCTACAGCCAGTCTGGAATCCTCACCACAGGCCTCACCTGTCAAGTGTCCCCAGGTCCTGGGAGGCAATGCCACCTAAAGTGTCCCCAGCAGATGCCAGCCCCTGTGCCCTAGGATCCCCATCAGGTCCTTCTAGGTACCGCCTCTGGGGCCACTAGCTGCCCTGTTTCTTGCCTTCCTCAACTCAATAAGGATGTTCTATCAGCTCTGCTCAGCTCAAGAGGATGGAAAGAGTAGAGACACCCAGAGGGAAGATACATAACAAAGGCCCTCTCCATATCCCACTGGGCGAGAGTACAAGTCCCATTTTACAGATGTGGAAACCGAGGCTCCAAAAGGGGAAGTTGCTTCCCTAGAGTCTCACAACGAGAAAGTGGCAGAGCCAGAAATTGAACTCAGGTCTTTTGATCCAAATTAATTGTTCTTTCCTGTGTTAAACTGTGAAGGCTTAAGATAGGGCAGGAAAGCAAGCCTTCCTTGTCATCTAGATCCTTCTTTCCCTCTCCCCAATCCAATTAACTATTAGCAAGTCTTGTTGGATTGTGAAGCTGTCTCTTCTCTCTGTCCTCTGCCACCATCCCAGTCCTCAGGCCTGCAGGCCGAGCCTCCTAACCAGCTCCCCACTTCCCCTACACACATGCCCTCCAGGAGCTCTCACTGCACCTAGAGTCTCCGTACAAGCTTCCGGCCACAGCTGTCGAGGTTGGCCTGGTGTAGGCCTGCCCACAGCCCCTCTCACCCTGCTTCAGCCTGACTTCGTGTCCTCGCGCAGTACTCCCTCCTGTCCCAACTCCTCAGGCCTGGTTTGGAATCTCCCATTCCAACTGGACCTTGAAGGCAGTCCTGAGAGAGGCCTGCCACAACATAGCTCTTGCCTCTGCCACCTACCCTGGTCCAAGAAGCCTTCTGAGGTCACTATCCACTGCTGGAAAGCGCTTATCACATGCCCTCAGAGACCAATGTGTGGGGACATCCCATCCATCCAGAGCTGGAGACAAAGGTTCAGGATGCTTCTCTGGCTTGGCCAGCTCTCTAGGAGGTAGGCAAGCACCCCTTCAGAAGGAGGAAAGTTAGCTCAAGACAAGCTTTGCAGTCAAGAGAGCCCAACGGCAGACTGGGACAGCCTCTGGGGCCTGGACTCCCATGGTCTTGTCTCCCATCACTCTGCTGCTCATGCCACAAGGCGAGGAAGGAGGAGTCAGGATGCCGGGGTATGTCACCCAGCAGAGCCAAAGCATTGAACTTACTGTCCACTTCCTTGGTTCAGAAGCTTCCGTTTTGCCCGACTCACGATCAATCTCTTCTTGCAAGGCCTTTCGCCTCACCTGAGCAAGGGAGAGCAAAGAAAAGAGGGAAATGGGACACAGAAGTTTTCCTTTGAGCTTAAAACAGAGCACAGAGATAGGGCAGGAGGACAGGATGGTGGCAAGAGGGAGAGGAGCTTTCCTCTGCTGCAAATTGGGGCAGGCATTTGTCGGGAACAATCTTCTAAGCATCCCAAGGCTGCAATCCCTTGGCCTAAAATGGGCAGCCTCATTTATTCTTTTTTTTTTTTTTGCCATTCTTTAAGAATGAACTTTCCTATAAACTGAGCCTTATCCACCTTCAGCAGAACATTTTTGTCTGTAACAGCCATAGTGGGTGGAAACTTCCCCAAAGCACACTGCCAGAAGCCCTGCCTTCCTATACAGAAGATACAGTAGTTAACTTTCGGGATAGCATTGTTTTCTAGAAAGAACACTGGAGTGAGGCAAAGGCTAGTATGAAACTTAGCACTTAGATAAGTCATTTAACCTTTTTGTACTTAGATTCATTCATCTGCAAATAGAAATATCAGCTACCTTGGAGGATAAATGGCAGAAACAGAATTGTGCTATGATGTATAATAAATATATATTTGGTTGTCATCCTAGTTTCTGCAGAGAACTCCTAAACCCCTTGGGATTTCCAAAGTGAGGAGAGCAATCAAGGTGTCTTATGCTATGTAAATGAGGAGAACTAACGAAGAAAAGCACCTGAGGATGGGGGCTGGTTGTCAGGTGAACCAACCCCATGACCATAGGGGGTTGGAACTTGCAGTCCCCCCTCCAAACTCCAGGGAGGGAAGAGGGCCTGGAAGCTGAATCAATTACCAAATGGTCAATGATTTAATCAATTGCACCTATGTAATGAAGCCTCCATAAACCTCCCAAAAGAGCAGGATGTTCAGAAAGCTTCTGGGTTGGTGGAAAACATGGAGATTTGTAAAGAGTGGTATACTTGGAGAGGGCATGAAATTTTAGTGCCATTTCCCCATACCTTGCCATATGTATCACTACCATCTGGCTTTTCTTGATTTGTATCCTTTTATTATAAACCAACAGTCTAGTAAGTGAAATGATTCGGAGTTCTGTGAACTGCTCTAGCAAATTAATAGAACCCAAGGAGGGAGTCATCAGAACCTCCCATCTATAGCAGGCTGCCGAGGGGTGGTAGTAGCCTGGTGAGACTGAGTCCTTAACCTGTGGGATGTGACACTATCTCCATATATATTGTGCCAGATTGGAGTTGAATTGTAGGACACCCAGCTGGTGTCCAAGAATTGCTGGTGTCGGAGAACCTCCCTGCCCAACATTAAATTGTTGGGTGCAGAATGTTAAGAACCTAATAGAGTGCCTGGTACACAGCAGGTACATCTTATGCAATGCTGCTAGCATGGCTCAAGGCCACCATCAGCATACTAATGACCCTGCTGTTTGATATAAAAGCTTCCAGGACCAATATCCCTGACAAGCAGATCAAAAGTCCTCAACAAAATGTCAGCAAACTGAATTCAACAATACATTAAGAGAATCATTCACCATGATCAAGCAGGATTTATCTCAGGGATGCAAGGATGGTTTAATATCCATCCTTGATATACCATATTAACAAAATGAAGAATAAAAATCATACTCATCTCAATACATGCAGAAAAAGCATTTGATAAAATTTAACATCAATTCATGGTAACAAATGTCAATAAAGTCGATACAGAGGGAACATACCTCAACATGATAAAGGCCACATAGTTAACATCATACTCAATGGTGAAAAGCTTCAAGTTTTTCCTCTAAGATTAGAAACAAAACAAGGATGTCTACTCTCATCACTTTTATTCAACACAGTACTGAAGTCTCGGGCCCATAGACAAAAAAAAAGAAACAAAAGTGATCCAAACTGGAATGGAACAAATGAAACTGCCACTACTTGCAGATGACATGATAATCTATATAGAAAACCCTAAAGACTCCACCAAAAAACTATTACAGCTAATAAATGAATTCAGTAAAAGTTGCAGGATATAAAAACAATATACAGGAATCTGTTCCATTTCTATACACTAAAAACGAACTACTGAAAAGAAAAATTAAGAAAACACTCCCAGTTACAACTGCATCAAAAATAATAAAACACCTAGGAATAAATTTAAGGAGGTGAAAGAGCTATACTCTGAAAATTTTAAGACATGGATGACAGAAACTTGAAGATGACATAAATAAATGGAAGAATATACCATGCTCATGGATTGGAAGAATTAACATTGTTAAAATGTCCATATTATCCAAAGCAATCTACAGATTCAATGCAATCCCTATCAAAAGACCAATAGCATGTTTCACAGAACTGGAATGAACAATCCTAAAATTCATATGGAATCACAAAAGATGCTGAATAGCCAAAGTAACCCTGAGAGAGAAAAACAAAGCTGGAGGTAGCACAATCCCATATATCAAACTATACTACAAAGTAGCAGTAATCAAAATAGCATAGTATTGGCACAAAACCAGAGATCAATGGAAGAGAAGCCAGAAATAACTTATAGGTCAATTAATCTATGACAAAGCATCCAAGGATCTAACAATGTGGGAAAGACAGTCTCTTTAATAAATGGTGTTGGGAAAACTGGACAGCTACATGCAGAAGAATGAATTGGACCACTTTCTCAGACCATACACAAAGATAAATTCAAAATAGATTAAAGACTTAAATGTGAAACCTGAAACCATAGGACCCCTAAAAGAAAACAAAGGCAAAAAATTCTTGGTAATATTTTTCTGGATCTGTATCCTTAGGCAAGGGCAATAAAAACAATTAGAACTACAACAAACTAACAAAAAGGCAACCTACTAAATGGGAGAAGATACAGCTGACCCTTGAACAAGTGGGGATTGGGGCACTGGCCCCCTGCACAATTGAAAATCCACATATAAATTCTGACTCCCCCAAAATTTAACTGTTAGTAGCCTACTGTTGACTGGAAGTTTTACCAGTAATATAAACAGCTGATTAACACAGATTCTGTATGTTATATGTATTACATACTATAATCTTACAATAAAGCTAAAGATGTAATTAAGAAAATCAAAGGAAAAAGTACATTTACAGCACTGTATTGAAAAAATCCGTGTATTCATGTACTCGTGCAATTCAAACCCATGTTGTTCAAGGATCAACTAATTTGCAAGGATAAACATATCTGCAAATACTATATTCGATAAGGGCTTTATATCCAAAATATATGAAGAACTCATACATGGGGCGCCTGGGTGGCTCAGCTGGTTAAGCGTTTGATTCTTGGTTTCAGCTCAGGTCATGATCCTGCAATTCATGAGATCAAGCTCCAAGTTGGGCTGCGTGCCGATAATGGGGAACCTGCTTGGGATTCTTCCTCTCCCTCTCTCTCTCTCTCTCTCTGCCCCTTCCCTGCTTGCATGGGCATGCTGTCTCTCTCAAAATAAATAAACTTAAAAATCAACTAGAAAATGGGCAGAGGACCTGAATAGACATTTTTACAAAGACATACAAATGGCCAAAACATGAACAGATGTTCAACATCATCAGGAAAATACACATCAAAATCATAACAAGGTATGTCAAGCCAGTCAGAATGGCTAGTATCAGAGACTGGAGGTAACAAGTGTTGGTGAGGATGCAGAGAAAAGGGAACCCTTGTGCACTGTTGGTGGGAATGCAAAGTGGTGCAACCAGTATAAAAAAATAGTATGGAATTTCCTCAAAAAATTAAAAATAGAGGGCGCCTGGGTGGCGCAGTCGGTTAAGCGTCCGACTTCAGCCAGGTCACGATCTCGCGGTCCGTGAGTTCGAGCCCCGCGTCAGGCTCTGGGCTGATGGCTCGGAGCCTGGAGCCTGTTTCCGATTCTGTGTCTCCCTCTCTCTCTGCCCCTCCCCCGTTCATGCTATGTCTCTCTCTGTCCCAAAAATAAATAAAAAACGTTGAAAAAAAAAATTAAAAAAAAAAAAAATTAAAAATAGAAATATGATACAAGCCAGTAATTCCACTTCTGGGTATTCACCCAAAGAAAAGGAAAACACTTAATTTTAAAATATATATGCACCCCTATGTTTATCCCAGCATTATTTACAATTGTCAAGATATGGATGCATCCTATGTGTTCACTGATAAATGAATGGAAAAAGTTGTGGTGTGTGTGCGCACACAAACATGCACGTGCGTGCACGCGCGCGCACTCACACACACACACAATGGAATATTACTCAACAGTGGAAAAGAATGAAATCTTGCCAGTTTGCGACAATGTGGATGGACCTACAGGGTATTATGCTAAGTGAAATAATTGAGACAGAAAAAAGACAAATACCATATAATTTCACTTATATGTGCAATCTGGAAAACAAAACAAATGACTCATAAAAACAGACAACTAGTGGTTGCCAGAATGGAGGGGTATAGGAGGCTGGGTGAAACAGATAAAGGAGATTAGGAAGTACAAACGCGTAAGTAAGTCACAGGGATGTACAGTACAGCATAGGGAATACAGTCAGTAATCTTGTAATACCTTCGTATAGGTGACAGATGGTAGCTACACTTATTGTGGTGAGCATAGATTAAAGGATGTAATTGTTGAATCACTAGGCTGTACACCTGAAATATAATATGGTATGTCAGCTGTACTTCAATTAGGAAAAAAAGCATCCAGGGTCTCCTTCTCCCTCATAAGGGTTCAGGTATAACTTTGACCCAATTTGTGCCCTTTCCTCCTCCCTTCTAATCTGCCACAGGCTGCGAGACAAAGTGACCACTTATGTAAGTTGAAAACTATATAAAACAAAGTGACAACTGTAAAAATGACAGAAAAAATGATAACATATTCCTATAGTGGAGCCATGCTCCAGATGCAGAGTGATACAGATGTGCCTAAGACAAAATGAAATTCAATTCATCAGTTAAATGATAAAAATTAAGAGAATGGTCTACATAACGTAGCATGATTAGACAGTGCTTTAAAATTACAGATAGTTACAAAGGAAAAATCTAGAAAAATATAGTAACAAAGGGTTAACAGTGAGTGACCATTATTAGGTGATAGGATTTCAGGTCGCATTTTTTTTTTTTAGGTTGCAATGTTTTAACATAGTGAACTTTCAGCATTTACAGGGCAAAAAGGCAGAGGTAAAATAGAAAGCTTCACTTACGTTGAGGTAATCTGTCACCCATAACGGTTAAAAGTTTCCTTAAAAATTGTAAACAGTAGGCACAAGTCAGGAGCAAAGGGGCTGCTGGTGGGCATCGCCCATAAGAAGTACATGGGCATGAGGACTCTCAGAGTTCTAGCAGCTTGCTGCATCCTGAGCCGGGGAGGATACCTGCGAAAGGAACTGAGGGAAGGGGCCCAGAGCCCAGAGAGGCAGGGCCCCCCCGCCTCTGTCCTCTCGGTCCTCATTACAGTTAGCCCTGACCCTGGGGAGCCGCATGACTATGACCTGCAAAAGGCTGGGGAGCTCCCATTTCTAAGGGGTTTGTGCTTTGTGCCAGGCCGTGGACTGGGCTCTGTCAGCATCCCCTTACTGATCGGCATGGTCCTACTTCCGATGCCCCTGCCTCCAGGGAGAGTTCCTTAGCACTCCAAAGGCATTAGGTTTGGAAATTCTGTGACATCTTCTAGGCTCCCACATACTCAGCTCACTTCCTAGTAGTCACTGGTTTCTTTCTCTCCTGGAGTAGAAGGGCCACGAGACAGGGGTCATCCCTGCATCACACCCTGTTGCTTCTCTCCAGCAGTTACTTGCTGACAAAGCGTGAGGATGTGGTCAGGGTAACGGGTGCCCCTTATTAAGCAGATATAAGACAGGCCCCTGCTGATTGCCTCACAAACATGACTGCGTCTGGTCTTCACAGCCACCTACAAGAGAGGGTCAGTAAGGTCAGTGACTGCCCAAGGATGTTAGTAATGGTCCAAAGCCAAGCCTCTGCTGTTACCACTGTCCTGCCTGGCCTCATTTGGTCCAGGATCATACAAAGACCCCAATTCCAGAAAGTCATGCTCCTTTATAGGATACAGCTACCTACAGATCCAGGCACGCCAGAAGCAGAAGCTGAGCCACAACAGAATAACCTCTCTAAGTGCTCCTGAATTGAGGACAGGAGGTGGCAATGCACGGGCCTGGCTGAGCACATGTTCCCTGCCCTGGCTGCAGTTCCTGGAGTCATACTCCTGTCTCTCCTGCAGCAATTATAAGGGAAACACGCAGCCTGAGATTCTCAATGATCAGATAGCCCCTCAGCCAAAGCTGTGGTAGTGAAAGGGTCTCCCAGCATCAAGTGGGGAAGGCCACAAGTTCCCTGCCACTTGAGGTGTTCCAGAGCTGGCTGGTGGCTTCTGGGTTCCTTGACACCTCTGGGACCAGGAGGATCTTGTTGCCCAGGAGGAGACAAATGTGTGCCTGGTGGGTGGCAAGACATCTGGGAGGGGGATGAGGACCTGGACCGTACCTGGTCTATGTGCGCCTCATCCATGTTGCCTTTCTTTTCCAACACCACCTCTAAGTCTGTGTCAGGCTCCTGCACAAAAGGGCAAAGGGAGGAAGAGTCAAGCATACGATGGCCTCTGCCCCAGCAGCCCAGCAGGATGAGATAATGATAATCCAGAGAAGTCCCAAGACTGCAGCACCACCTCCACCCCTGCCACCAACAGAACTTCTGACATCCTGTCTTCCACATTTCTGATTCTCCCCTCAAGACAACGGCACTGACCTAACATATGAAGAAACTAAGATTCAGAGAGGTGACAGGACCATCATGAAGTAACCCCCACAGCTCAGGGACAGAACTGACACAGGTCTCCTGACTAAGGCTTGGCACACCTTTCCTGCCACAGACATCATCTTATCTCCCATGGCACCACACCAGCAAGAGAGAGGCCAAGGGCCCTGCTGATGGGGGTGGAGGGACAGACTGGCAGGGGACAGGTAAGCCTGGGGCCCTGATTGGGGTGAGGGTGGGCAGGGCGGGGACCCTGCCAGCAAACCTAAATCCAGTTCTCTCCTCCAGTGCCCACCCCCACTCCAGTCCTAGTCATTGCCTTCCCTCCTACCTGGACAACACAACAGTCTCTAACTCCTGCTTCCTCACCCCCTTCCACCCCAACCCTGCTCCATTATGCACAACAACTAGGGTGAGCTTTAAGAACTCAACTGGAGGGGCACCTGGCTGGCTCAGTCAGTAGAGCATTACAACTCTTGATCTCGCAGTTGAAGGTTCAAGCCTTACATTGGGTACAAAAATTACTTAAAACAAAATCTCAGGGCCTGGTGGCTCAGTTGGTTGAACATCTGACTCCTGATTTCAGCTCAGGTCATGATCTCGTGGTTCATGAGTTAGAGCCCCAAGTCAGGCTCTGCAGAGTCAGTGCAGAGCCTGCTTGGGGTCCTCACTCTCTCTCTCTCTCTCAAAATAAATAAATAAACTTAAAAAAAGAAAAAGGTAAATAAAATAAAATCTTAAAAAAAAACTCAACCGGATCATATCATATATACACCTTAAACTTGCACCATGTTATATGTCAATTATATCTCAATTAAAAAAATAAAAATTTTAAAAATCAGATCACATCACCCCACTACTCCCCAAAACTCTCCAGGGGCTCTTATCCTATTTACACAAAAATCTAGACTCCTGTGGCCTCTATGGTCTCTATTCCTTGGCCCCTCCCAAACTCCCAGCTTCTACTACCCCAGTCTCTGCTCCTTCCAGGGCCTCTGCACTGTTGCTCCCTCTGCATGACCCACAGCCAACAGCCCTCACACAACTCGACTCCCATGTGGTGTCCTCATTGGGCCTGCCCTGGGCATGTTTGCATGTGTCAAACTTGCTCACTGACCTTAGCTCCCATGGGACCCTCTAAAAGTGAGACCCCAGGCCACTTTCCCTGATCCTTTGGTCATGACAACTGCCATCTTTTCGCAGCCTTACTTTAAATGTGCTCTGCGCGGCACCCAGCATCACATATGATGATCCCTGGAAGGCTCTGTTTACTCACATCACCCATCCAGACCCTGAAGATGTGTGCATTTCCTGACTCAGAGGGCTGTCCGAGGCAGCAGAGCCCCCACGGCAGGAGATGTTAAACAGAGGGGACCAACCTCCTTTCACTGAACTCTGGAAAGAAGGGATTCTGATGGGGGTTGGGCTCCCAGCCTCTGGGGTTCCTCTTGGCCCCAAGAGCTTCTGAATGAAAGAGACCAGTGAAATAAGTCTAATGGACTAGGACAAAACTGGGAAAAGTCCAGAAACCAGAACTGCCTTTTGTAGGCCCTGAAAAGGAGGCCGCCCCTGCCCTCCTCAACCCTATCAAGCTGAGCTGAGGGTGCCCAGACACTTCCTGATGACCTTGCTCCAGGGGGCTCATCCTTCAGTTGGTATTAATGGAGCCCCCTCCAGTGCCAGGGCCATCCTTCAGTAACAACTCCATACACGTTAGCCATCATTCTTACTTGAGGACCACAGGGCAGTGGCTGGTCTGAGCTTACCTAGCTGGTCGGTGCAGAACTGGGAAGAGAACTCAGGGCTTGTTCTAATAGAAGATAGTCACTTCTTGGGCTCTAATGGCTCTACCATCTATGGGAAGTTACAGGGCAGCTTCTGAGAAAGGATGAAACCTCCAGTTCCAAAGCCAGACTGGGCTGCAAGCCCACCCTGACAGGTAGATGATCCTGATCAAGGTATTTAACTCCTCCCTTAGTATCCTTGTCTGTTAAATGAGGATAACGACAGCAGCCATTTCACCAGACTGATGTGAGGATTAAACGGGTTAATACATGGGGAGCGTTAGCCTACCGCCAGGCACACAGTAAGTGTTCAACATCAGCCTTGGCTACCCCAACAGGCCAGACATCTGCTTGGAGTAGGACACATACCATCTCATTTCCCCCTGCACATCCACTCATTCCAAAAACAGGAATGAAGGTGTGGTCCTGACACAAATAGAGGCAGATGTGGACCTGTGGAGTCCAAGTGCTCTGGCTCATCTCCTCCCTTCTCTCCCCCACTCAAGGAAGCCTGTCAGGATGGAGACAACGTATCTCTGTTGTCTTCGCCAGACCATCAACTATTCTCTTCCTCCGGGTAATCAGGATTGGGTTTTCCTCCCAGGAATTGTCTTCCCCCCCAACCTCAAACAGTGGGGTTCAGTGGGACTAATACCCTAGTTCCCTCCCCCCAGCTTCAGATCAGGGCTTCCAGCTTGGGTGATCACCTGAGGCATGTGACAGCAGCCCTGAGAATTTTCTTATAATTGTTTCAGAGGGGCTACAGTTCTCCCTTTGGGGGTAGCCTAACTACTAGGATGAAATCCTGGAACTGCTGAGACTGTCTTGCTATGGGTAGGAGGTGGGAGGTGCCTGTCTGTGACTAAAACCCACTAGAAGAAAAAAATACAAAGCCCAGAGCTGGGGAAAGCCACGCAGGCATCGCCCGCAATCCAAACCTATTTGATCTCTAAATCGTGTAAACGGAGCACAGAAAATAAACTCAGATAGGCTTGGACACCATGTTATCTCAAACTATTTGGTTCCTGAGTTTTGGACAGCAAGTGGCAAGAGTTCAGAAAGAGAGTGATTCATCTGAAAAATTTATATCTATTCAGACCCTAAGTGAAGATAGTGAGAAGTTGGGTAGAGTTTCAATAGCAAGGGATACCTTTATTACTGAGAATAGAGCATGAGTACCTGGATCCAGCCATACCTGAAACTAAATAGCTTTTAACCTTTCCAGTTACATATCTCAACAAATACCCTTTTCTGGCTGAAGTCAGTTCAATCAGGGTTCTGGCAGCTACAAAGGGGAGTGCCTGTGTATGAATGCACACACACACTCCCCACTTCCACCCTTATTCACCCAAGCAGAGTCTACTTCTGAAGAAAAGCTTACCTCTTTACAAGGCTCTCCTGCTACTCTGCTCTCTTTCTCCTTCTTTTTATTCCTCCTCAGAGCTGGCTCCTCAATGCCTGGCTGCTCTGCCTTTTTCTTGGCCTTCATTTTCTTTTTTGCAAGGGACTTGGGGTTATGTTCTATTGGGATGTATTCTGGAGCCTCAACTTTGACTGGCTTCTTACTTCCTTTCCTGGGGATGCCCTCAATGGACTTGGAGAGCTCAAGGTGCCCTAGGGAGGTGTCTCCCTTCTGGTGGATTTTCTTTTTCTTCTTCATCTTCACATTGTGCTCCCTGGGGCTCTCCTGCTTCCGTTTCCGCCCTGAGGCTGTCTGCTCCTC
Organism: Panthera uncia; assembly: GCF_023721935.1. Classification (NCBI taxonomy): domain Eukaryota; kingdom Metazoa; phylum Chordata; class Mammalia; order Carnivora; family Felidae; genus Panthera; species Panthera uncia. The sequence goes on from NC_064815.1 coordinate 9,807,392, forward strand.
TCCATCCTTCCCCACCGAGCAAGCATACAGAGAATCCCCAGACTCACAGAACCAAGGGTCCTTGGCTGAAAAGGCTGCAGCCTCCTGGGCCTTTTTCTCCTTCTTGTGTTTTTTGGGCTTCTTGCCGATGCTGGTCACCTCCTCGCCCTGTCTGGGGTCCGGGAAGGTCTTCATTCTCGAGCCAGGGGACATGGCCGGAGGCCATAAGGACTTCCTCTTCTTTTTCTTCTCCCCACCTTGGAACTCAGATGAACCAAGAGCCTGCTTCCTGGGGCTCGGCAACTTCTCTGCCCGTCCGGCACGTAATGTGGTCTCAGGTTCTAAGTGCTGTTCACTGAGGGTGCTATGTCCCCTCTTTTTCTTCTTTTTCTTCACTAGAGGCATCTCAGATGCCTGTCCCAGCACCACACTCTTTGAGGGGGATGTGGCTTTTGTGGGACAGACCTCAGTGAAATAACTGTCACTGTTTAAAACTGAGTACTGAGTCTCTAGTTCTTTGACCACCTTCTTCTTCTTCTTCTTTTTCTCTGGGAGCCCAAGGCCCAAGTCTCCTTTGTGGGTTTTAGTGATCATTCCTGAAAAAAGAAATGGTACACGTTATCCCCTACCAAATCCCCGTGTACAATTCAGTTAGGTACTACCAAAAGCCACGTTTCTTTTTTTTTTAATGTTTATTTTTGAGACAGAGCATGAAAGGGGGGGCGGGTCAGAGAGAGGGAGTCACAGAATCTGAAGCAGGCTCCAGGCTCCGAGCCGTCAGCACAGAGCCCAATGCAGGGCCCAAACCCACGGACCGTGAGATCATGACAAGAGCCAAAGTCGGACACCCAACCGACTGAGCCACCCAGGTGCCCCAAAAGCCGTGTTTCTGAGTGGCTAGTCTGAAATGTTAAGGGATGGAAAAATGTGATCAAAGAAGTAGAATGGAGTTTAAATTTAGACAGGCCCAAGTTCAAATTGAAACTGCTCCCTCACCTTAAGCTAATCATCTAGCCTCCCTGAACATTAATTTCCCCATCTAGAAAATGGGGGTAAATAACACTTCCTTCTCAAAGGGAGAAGTGATCCATGCAAAGTGGTACACTGTTGATTCCTTTTCCTAACCCCCCTTCTCAGATCTCTAAGCCTAGTCACCCATTCCAACAAATTTACTGCCTACCCTGTGCCAGCCAGGGAGGATATAATTGCAGTCAAATCAGACAATTTCTGAAGGGGACAGAAATCCTGAGGTGAACTCTTCCTGCCAATTCCCACCAGAGGCAGTAACTGTGGCACAATTAACTCCTTACCTTGGTTCACCTAAGTAGCTTTTCCTTTGTGTGTGGAAATTAACTTCCCCCACCTGCACGCTGGATGACTTACCCTCCTAATTACCTTTCCACGTGGCTAGTAGTATGAGCAGGAGCAAGATATGGAAGGAGCCCCAGCTAGGACAGACAAGACCTGGGTTCAAATGGTGACTGACACTCTCTTGCCACATAGTGTTGGCTTATCCGGGCCTCAGTTTCCCTATCCATCATCAGGGACTGAACCAGATCAAAGGCTGCCAGGGGGAGAAGGTGTGGGGGCCACACCTTGCCTGCTTCACTGTTTTTAAATTTTCAAATTACCAATATTTAACAAATGGAGATGACACAGAGCAACCTACAATGTCCAGCTTTTTTGGGGAAATGTCATGTAGGCAACTGTGCGAGGGCCCTCAAGTACACTTCAGCTTCCAGCTAGGCTACTTCTGTCACTCATCACACCCCAGTTCCTATTGCTCCCTGAACTAGGTGACATGGAGACACCCAGGGAATCCAGAAACAAAATATCCCCCAGGTTTGGACAGTGGGAGGCATAGTTTAAAAGTCTCTCCATCCTGAAGCTCTCCAGGCTCAGAACCCTGCGGGTGCAGACTGGACTTGACTCACCATTAGCAGCTTCAAGGAGCCAGGCCAGGACCAAACCATGACTCAAATTCATTTGTAACTCATGCCAGGAGCACCTGGAAAGTCAAGGGAACCCTCTCATTCATTCCTATCCTGTTTTCTGCTCTATTCCCAGAGCCTAGTTCTGTACCTGGCACATAGCAGGTGTTCAATAAATACTCACCGAAAAAATGAATGCCAGAGATACAGAGATGAACAAGATAAAACACCTGCTATAGGGGTGCCTGGGTGGCTCAGTCGGTTAAGCATCTGACTCTGGCTCAGGTCATGATTTCACAGTTTGTGGGTTCAAGCCCTGCATCAGGCTCTGTGTGGACAGCTCAGAGTCTGGAGCCTGCTTAGGATTCTGTGTCTCCCTCTCTCTGTCCTCGTCCGCTTGTGCGCACTCGCGCACTCTCTCAGAAGTAAAAAAACAAAAAACAAAAACAAACACTTAAAAACTGTTAAAAAAAAAAAAAAAAACACCTGCTCTCAAGAAGGTGTAGGAGGAAAAGATGTGTGATAATGAAGACACAAGTGATAACATCAAGGTTAGTGGTGAGGTCAGGGCAATGGAGTTAATCTAATCTGACCCATCAGTTGTCAGTAAAGTTTCTAGTACAGAAGTTTCCAGCTTGGGCAACTACAGGACGGTGGTGTTAAATCCTAAGAAAAAGGAACTGAAGGAGGGTGATTAGGGGCTGCAGGAGACAGGCTGATTTGCATAGATGCCTTGAGATATCCAAAAGGAGACTGTCCAGTGAACAGGTGGATATGTGGGTCTGAGGCTCAGGGGTGATGGGGCTGACATAGATAAGAAAAATTTAGAAATGTATGGATGATAACTAAGCCCCAAATACAACGAGCCTAAGACAACACCTTAGGGAAACAGGAGGGCAGAGGAAGAGGGACCTGCAAAGGAAGAGAAGTCGGTGCAAACCTAGAGAGGGTGGAGTCAAGAGAGCGGAGAGCGCCTCAGGTGGGGGAATAGTCAAGAGACCTGTTTAGAACAAAGAAGCCAAAGGGGGGCTGTGGTCAATTTAATCCCCTTAAGCTTCCCTCCTCTTTAGCACTGAATATCTTCCTCTTCAACCCAGCGAGTCCAGATGTATTCACTCTAAGGGAAGAGGATGTTCCTTACAGTGTCTCCAGTAAAAACCAGCACTTTCTCCAAAAGCGCTTTTAAAATCTCGCGGTAGCCTCCTGAGGACCGGTGTGAAGGCCCCATCGCACAGACTTGCTGAGGCTTCGAGACTTCAATTTACCAGTCCTAGGTCCTAAAGCCAGCAAGTGGCAAAAAAAAGATTCGAACCCAGCCCGCAGAGCCTGTGCTCTGCACAATGAAACCAACACCCCACCACCACGGCAGGTTCACTAGCGGGAAGCAAGGGAGCCGGGAGGCGAAACGGACCCTCTAAGGCACCGCAGCGCCAAAGCTTCCGCGCGCATACACACGCGCGGAGGGATTACCCGCGATCCTGGCCCCACTCCAAGGCGGGAGAACTTCCAGAAGGCGGCGGCCTCAGGCCGGAGCGAGCGCTGGTGGTTGGTGGTGTGGATTTGGGGCGCAAGTCGCCCGCTTTTCCCTTAGTTTGCCCCGCAAGTCCCCAAGCCCAATCTCCAGACCCCGCGCCTCCCCGCCTGGGCCGCCCCTCAGCACTCACCCTCAGGCCAATCTTCCCCGCCTCCACGTGAAAGCCAGCTCCGCCGCGACCCGGAAGTTAATCTCGAGTCTCTGGCTCGCCCCCGTGAATTCTGGGTCCTTCCGGGTCGCAGCCCTGCTGGGAGGGCGGTTGCCTTGGAAACCGTGGCCATGGCGGCCCCGGGGCGGGTGAGTAGTCGCACTGGTCCTCGCGAGGAACGGGCTGGCTCTACAGAGTTGTCGGATGCTACCCGGACGCCAGTGCCCACCGTGTCCCCCGTATCCCCCGAGCTACCCGTCTCGCCCGGACAGGGTGCGGAGCCGCTGGGCAAGAACCTGTGGGAGCAGATCTGCGAGGGTAGGCAGTCCGGGCCGGCAGAGAGGGGCGGGACTCGTCAGGCTGGGGCCGCGTTTTCTGGGCGCTTACTTTGAATGGCTTTCTAGCAGCCGCGCCGCAGGCCCGCCGGGCTTTCCATTTCACGCATGGGGAAACTGAGGCTCCGAGAGGTTTGTCCGAGATTACGCAGCACAGTCTCCAACCTTGATCCGTAGTCAGATTAAAGGCAGGGAAGACAGGGGAAAGCGGAACAAGGGGACCCAGTGGTGGGGACTGTTGCTCTCAAACCTCATTTAACGAATAGGAAAGAATCTTGGGGCGGAGAAGGCGAGCTCGATTAAAACGTAGGTTCCCAGCCCCTGCCCCCAGATCTCTTAATCAGATGCAGGAAATCTGTGCTTGTAACGAGTATCCTAAGTAATTCTGATGTAGTCTCTAGCCCACATGTTGGGTAAGCGTGGTCTATACAGACTTGGGTTTTAATCCTTCTCCCATTTCTAATCTTCCTTAAAATCCTCAAATGGAGGTTAGCCCAACTTCTTTTGTGGCCCTACACATAGGCTTGGTCATGAGGCCTTACAATACTCTTCACATGTTGAGCAAGTTACTTCCCTCTCTGTAAAATGAGCATAATGATGACACCTATTTTATGGTATTAGGAGCGTTGCAGCTAAACAGTCCTAGAAAGTGCTTAGCAAACTGCCCGATTTCCAACAAGAGCTCATTGTTAGCTCTTGAAAAAATAATATTGGGTGGGTCTTTTTCTCCTGTAGGTTGTAAGCTCCTCAAGGTCAAGAACTCAAGATTTTTCATTCTTGTGGTTACTGTCACTACCTCAGCTGTGTGAAACAGCATTGCCCAGTAGAACTTTTCAATATGGTAGCCCTACTGATTCATCATGTTGTACACCTGAAACTAATTAATGTTATATATGAGTTACATCTCAATAAAAAAAATATGTGGTAGCTACTAACATGGTTACTGAGCACTTGAAATGTAGTTAGTGTAACTTTAGTACTCAGTTTTTTTATTTTAAGTTTAACAAAGTTAGATAGCCACTTGTGGCTAGTGGCTACTATATTGGACAGTGCAAGCCAGTAAATGTTGAATGGAAAAAAGAGTGCATGCATCAGTATATGGGATCAGATAGAAGGAGAGAGAGCAAAGAGGTGAAACAAGTGGAAAAATACAGAGGAGAAAGAGAATAGTTAGTGGACACAGTTGATCGATACCTCAGCAGCTGTCTGTTTCACCTGCATCCAGTGTTTGAATTCCTTCTCCAGCATTACATTATATTTAGAAAAATCTGTTTCATCTTGAATTTCCTCCTTATAATTTGATCCTTTGATCCTTGCCCCCTTGGTGCCATGGCCCAAGTTGATCTCACTCTACCATAAAGAATCCACTCTTATTTGAAGGTAGTTGTGGCTCTCTTTTCCCCAGGAAAGTGAAAGATATTTTGACTTCTCCAAACCAAACAGCTCTTCATAATACAGTTTATTACTCGTGTGTTGTTAGGGAAACTGCTTACCTACCTCACAGGGCTGTTGTGAAGACTGAATAAGAAAATGTATGTGAAGATGCTTAGCACAGTGTCTGGCATTTAGAAAGTGCTCAATAAATGTTTGTTGTTGTTAACAAAGAAACATGGTTTGCACTGTGTTTTAGAATCATGGGATTTATTTTGGTCAAACAGCCCTGTAGAGAGAAAGCAAAGACAAAAGGTTTTGGTGCTCTCTAAAAAGCAAGTGAATTGATGCCGCTCACAAAGTGACAGAGTTACATCCAAAAGTTAATGAGGTCTGGTGTGCCTGGGTGGCTCAGTTAGTTAAGCGTCCAGCTTTGGCTCAGGTCACGATCTCACAGTTCATGAGTTTGAACCCCACGCTGGGCTCTATGCTGACAGCTCAGAACCTGGAGCTTCCTTCAGATTCGTTGTCTCCCTCTCTCTCTGCCCCTCTTCTGCTCGTGCTCTGTCTCTATCTCAAAAGTAAATTAAAAAAAAAATTTTTTTTTGAAGAAGTTAATGAGGTCAAAGGTGGTGAATTATATACTCAGGTGCTGTGATGATTATTACAACCCAGGTGAATAAACCCAATTTCTTAAACATTCTAACATGCAATTTTCTATAAGAGATAGTAAAATTTAGTGTCTCACAACAAACATGAAAAACAGACTTTGTGGTAATTCTATGTTTGAGGTTAAGTATTACATTCTATTAGTATATCTCCATTTAAAAAGCAAATTAGGGGCGCCTGGGTGGCGCAGTCGGTTAAGCGTCCGACTTCAGCCAGGTCACGATCTCGCGGTCCGTGAGTTCGAGCCCCGCGTCAGGCTCTGGGCTGATGGCTCGGAGCCTGGAGCCTGTTTCCGATTCTGTGTCTCCCTCTCTCTCTGCCCCTCCCCCGTTCATGCTCTGTCTCTCTCTGTCCCAAAAATAAAATGAAAAAAAAAATTTAAAAAGCAAATTATTGGGGCACCTGGGTGGCTCTGTCAGTTAAGCATTTGACTTCGGCTTAGGTCATGATCTTGCAGTTTGTGAGTTTGAGCCCTGCGTTGGGCTCTGTGCTGATAGCTAGAGCCTGGAACCTGCTTCCGATTCTGTGTGTGTGTGTCTCTCTCTCTGCCCCTCCTCTGCTCACACTCTGTCTCTCCTTCAAAAATAAACAAACGTTAAAAAAAAAAATTTAAGCTAATTATCACAGCAATCAGACCCGTCAGAAACTCAGTTTCAAGAAAATGAAATACAGAACAGGTAAATATCTGACTTAAGACTGTCCTATGCTGCTGCTGTGTGTGTGTGTGTGTGTGTGTGTGTGTGTATAAGTTGACAACTTACTTGTAAATGTTCTTTAATTTTCTGTCTCATCTTAACAGTGACGACTACCTCTGACCTTTGTATTCTCAAAAGCACTTGTATTATTGATAAATAAAGTTCCTTCACTGCCAAGGCTTCTAGTTAAATCTTACTTGTGACATGATTTTTAACTATAGTTTTAAGGAAGACTGAGTCAAAGTATCGCGAGTTTCCCATCTTCTATTTTGATATTGCTGTTACTACTCTCATCAGCATCCTCATTGCCATTGGTTCATCACTCCAAACCCTCTCTGGCCTCAATCCTTAAAGCTATTGTAAAATCGAGTTCCTCCATCCCAACTCCCAGATACCGGTATGGACCAGCTCTGAATGCCTGCTTGTAACCCTAGCGCAGCAGCTGAGTACAGCTGGAGAAAAATGACACCAAGAGGCTCTCACAGTGCCTGTCAATCAACAGCCCCCATCTGCTAGTCCCAAGTTTCTACTGCCCTCCTCAAACATTGTGTGATACCACTTAGTAAATGTAGGAGGCATTCACTGAGAATAGTAAGGCAATCAGAAGCAGGAAGGGGATCCTCCAACTTCCATATTACCAATAAACATAATTGCATCTGCATGCATGGAAGAAGTGTTTACCCTGCTATTCACAGCTCCGCCTACATCTGTGCTTTGGTACCATCCTCTTGCGATCCCAGGATCCTGCTCTGTCACCCCCTCTCCTCCTACATCTAACTTCTTTACTGGCTTTTGCTTGCAAACATCCTTTAGTCATCTTAAGGAAAAACTTCTCCCTTAGCCCCTATTATGTTCTAGCCCTTGTCTTCCCATTTTCTTCTCTCATCCAAGCTTCTGGAAAGAAGACACTGCCCTTGTTCATACCACTTTCATTCCTATTCTCTTAACCCAGCGCAGACTAGCTCCTACTTATGTCATGGTTCCAATGAAATTATTCTCATATATTGTCAACATATCTACCCATGTTGGGAACTGTTTTAAATGCTGGGCCAGTAATGACTCTAGGCACTATTCTAGACACCAACAACTTTCCATCTCAATGAGTGTTACCATCATTCACTCAGCTACCCAGTCCAGAAATCAGAGATTCATCTTAACATGCTTCCCATTTGCTTTCCATGATCTCCAGTCCCTACAAATTCTACCTGCTTAACATTTGTAACCCCCATCTCCTCACCCTTGATTCTCATGGCGCTGCTTTAGATCAGGCCCTTACCACTTGCTATTTGGATTGCTGCTGTAGCTTTTTATTTGCAGAAGGCCACCGTCCAGACCATCTTCCACAGGAATGTCTTTAAAATTCAAATCTGATTACGTTATGCCATGACCTGCAATGATTTTCATAGCTTTCATGATAAACAAACTCTTTACCTTAATACCTAAGCCCTTTAATAATCTTTTGTTTGTTTGTTTGTTTGTTTCATCACCTACCATCTGTTCAAGTCATCCTAATGGCAACATTGGTTGAGCTGCTTTTTATGTGCCAGGCACTGTGCTAGATGCTTTTCCTCTCATTTAAACCTCACAAGAACTCAGGGTTTTGCCTGTTGTACATATGAGGAAACTGAAGCAGATAGAGTTTAGGAAACTTGCCTGAAGCAAGTGGCAGAACCAGGCTTGAACTCCGATGTGTGTGTCACTCAAGTCCAAACCCTTAGGCAACATACAGCATGCTTCAAAGTGTAGACTGGGAGCACCTGCATCAAATCTAGATTACTTACTAAAATGCAGATTCCTGTGCTCTGTACTGGACCTAATGAGGTGGGACTTCTTGGGGGTAAGTTCCCAAGCTCTCCATTTTAAATAAGCTCTCCAAGTGAGGTACAAAGCACAGTACTACTGTCCTGTCCTGTGTATTTTTAGCCACAAGAAATTATTCCTGGGCACCTGGGTGGCTCAGTCGGTTAAGCATCCAACTCTTGGTTTCTGCTCAGGTCATGATCTCACAGTTTTGTGAGTTCAAGCCCCGCATCTATCTCTGCTAACACCTCAGGGCCTGGAGCCTGCTTCAGATTCTGTGTCTTTGTCTCTCTCTGCCCCTCCCCGGCTCATGCTCTCTCACGTGCATGTGCATGTTCTTTTTCTCTCTCTCTCAAAAATAAACATTAAAAATGTTTTGGGGGCACCTGGGTGACTAGTCAGTTGAGCATCTGACTCATGGTTTGTGAGCCCAATCCCCATATCAGGCTTCATGCTGATAGCTCAGAGCCTGCTTGGTATTCTCTCTCCCTGTCTCTATGCCCCTCCCCTGCTTGCTCTGTCTCTCTCTCTGTCTCTCTCTCTCTCTCTCTCTCTCTCAAAGTAAATAAATAAACACACAAAAAAAATTTTAATTAAAAATTATTTCAAAAAATAAATTGAGTCAAACCATGGTGAATCAAGTTGTTTTAATGAGTTCAATACTCTTTACAAACTTAATCAAATTTATACAAACTCGTGGCTTTCAGTGGAAAAAAGCATCAGTCTGTAATCAATTATATATTTTAAATTGAAATCACAAGGCAAAAGTGACAAGTTCTCAAATATGCCAGATTCTCTTAAATATTACAGACTTGAAATCACAAACACATCAGATTGTCCTGAAGATAATGTATTTTCCCATGCTTCTACATAATCATTTCAACTGTTTATCTTTTGTGGTTGTATGATGAAAAAATTTGCATTTTTTCCATCAACTTTAAGTGAATTCCTAAGAAGTCTTCTTAGAAAAAATCTAAATAGAAAAAATAAAAATAAATGACAATGAAATGCAGATGAAAGCAAAATATCATTTTAAATATAGGATTGGTAATAACCCAGAGAAACAGAGAGTCTTACTATTAGGAGTATAAATTGTTGTAAACTTTTTGTAGGAACATTTGGCATTTGGGCCCAAATTTTAAATTATTTTTTTTCTTTAACAGAACAATTCCACTTCTAAGAATTAATCCTACAAAAATATCTCCCTTCCAATTTATGATGTATATATAATGATGCTCATGGCAGCATTGTTTGTAATAATGAAGCATTGTAAAAAACCTGAACACCCACTAAGAGTACACTGGTTAAATAATTGTGGCATATCCTGTATATAACAACGTTGAAAGGTGTCACACATTCAACATCTAGAATGGTTCCTGGCACATAGCGGGCCGTCAATAAATATGAACAAATTAATAGATAAAGGGTCAAAAGTAACTTGCTATACTCTTTATTTTGTTCATTCATTCATTCAGCAAGTATTCTTTGGGAATATGATACTGAGCATAAGCAGACCCAGACAATTTCCCTCACAAAATACATAGTCTATTAGAAGAGATAGTCATTAATTTTTACAAACTTCAAATAAGGATAAAGCTGATATAAATGAAGAAGAAAAAGGACTGTGCTATGAGGTTCTATACTTGGATGGTCTGACCTGGTGTAGGAGATCTAATGTAAATAAATGTATTTGCATATTATATACATATGTTAGTAAATACAGTGGTTATTATGGTTGTGATGGGATCAGATGTGACTTACACTCCCTACATAAGACAGGTCTGTATTCTTTGGAATTTTCTCACAATAGCATGTATTGCCTTTGTAATCAGAGTTCTAAATGTATATATCTTAAATCTAAATAAATAGTTTTCATACCATGTTCGTGTTTCTCAAACTGTTTGGGGAAGAAGAGTGAATTTACTTGCTTGAGAGGAAAAACAAAGTGGTAGAACCTGAGCTGTTACGGTAGGCAGAATTCTAAGATCCAAGGATTCCCACTCCCCAGTTGCACACACCTCCCAGTTATTCAATCCAACACAAATCTAGGCATTGCTGTCAAGGGATTTTCCAGATGTAATTAAAGTTCGTCATCAGTTGACTTTAAATTAGGAAGATCATGGTAGGTGGGCTGGACCTAATCAGATGAGCCCTTAAAACAAGTCAAAGGCATTAAAGCAGAAGAGACTCCTGCTCATCTCGAAGTAGCAACTAACCATGTGTGAACTGTCCGTGGCAAGAACTCGAAGGTGGTCTCTAGGAGCCGGGAGTCCCACCAACAAAAAGAAAATGGGGACGTTAGACCTACAACCACAAGAAACAGAACTGCCAACAACCAATGATCTTAGAAGAAGACCCAACCCTCAGATGACATCACAGCCGTGGCCAACACCTTGATTTCACCCTGATGAGACTAACCCATACCTGGACTGCTGACCCACAGGAACTGTGAAATAATAAATTTGTGTTGTTTTAAGTTGCTAAATTTGTGGTAGTTTGTTACACAGCAGTAGAAAACTAATATAGCTAGTATTGGAAATCAAAATTGCTCCTGCAGCGTAACATACTCATCACAGCCTGATACCTAGGAGTTTTAAAAAAAATTCAAGAGATGTTTTACTGACAAGGAACCAGGTGGTAGAAGAAAGCATGTCCAATTCAGTTATATTCCATCAATACCATCTTGCCCAGAAACTGTTTTTTCCTCCTCGCTACAAAGTGATTATGCATTTGCCTTTAAAACATTGACTTTTACAGAAATATTTTTACCACTCTTTCTTTTAGGCATGTAACTAATGTAGCCCATGAGCATTTCTGCCCTAGACCCATTGAATCAGAATTTCTGGAGTTAGGCCCAGACTTTAGTATTTTCAAAAAGCTCCCCTTCCCAGTGATGCTAGTGTGCAGCCAGGATAGGAAACTACTGGAGTTTACAGCAGAGCTACCACTTGTGTGCACAAGTCAGCTGGTATCTTGTTAAAATGCAGGTTCAAATTCAGCAGGTCTGGGGTGGGCTTGAGGTGTTGCAATTCTAACTTCCCAGGGATGCCCAGTGCTGCTCGTTCTTGAGTGTACTTTGAGGAGCAAGGTCTTTATGGGATTGTTCTTCCAAATGCATACCCCAACCGGGCCATCTTCATGTTCATCCTCATGACTGCAAAGGACAGCCCATCTCTCTGTCACTTCTATTCTGCCCTCCCCTCCCCTCTGTAGCTATCCGTGTCTTCCCTTAGCTTCCCTCCATTCTCTTCCTTCTTTAATTCCTGGTAGTTACCATAATTTGGGGGCAAAATCTAAAGTTGTACCCTCTCAGCAAAAGAACCTCAACCTCTTCCATAAAGCCTGACTCTGTCATGCAAGAGAACAGTCTTCTTTTACCCATTTTAAATAAGGTGGCTCACGATAATTACTGACCTGTAATAGCCAGTTGTTTTCATTTCTATACATCATCAAGGAAAATAAAATTTAAGAATGTTTTATTCAGAGGAAGGGAAATTGCACCGCAAACTGCAATGAAGTGTGGAATTGAGGATTTTTTTTTTCCCACTCTTTAGAGTATGAAGCTGAGCTGCCTCCCTTTCCAGAGGGATGTAAAGTCAAACCAGAAGGTATGATTACTGTGAGTATCACACAGGCCCCAACCCAAATAAAAGGTTCTTACGTGAGAACAGTGCCAATGGCTGGCGAATGTCAGTGTCATGAGCTAGGGAGGTGGGAGAGGGAAGGCACTGGAGTTAAAACCAGAAATGGTGGCCAATACTAACTCTACTAATGGTATGACTTAAAGGGCATCATTCATATAATCTCTCTGAGCCTCAGTTTTCATATCTTTTAAATGGAACAGATGATCCTCGACTAATTCGTAGGACCTCTGTGGGGTTCAAATGAGATCCTGGATGAGAAAGGTCTTCACAAAGGAGTCAACACGTGTCCATGTTGGGGACAGCAGGTGATAGAGCACGTTTCCTAAGTATGCCAGCATGAGCAAAATAACGACTGTACTAAGAGGGCCAAGGACAAGGCAGCTAGGAAGGGGGGCCCTCAGGCAGTATACTTGGAGTAAAACAGGACTTAATGGAGTTTAAAATAAAAGAGCAAGGTTCTGAGACATTCAGCGACTTGAGCAGGGTCACAGAGATGGGACCAAACCTGAGTCTCTACACTTCTAGTACATTATCACAGCTGCCACTATTAGAGATTCTTGTGTCTAAGAAATTTCCTGGTCTGTGATTGTTCCTTGTTCATAGCATCCTCTTCTCGCTTTAGGGATGCAATGCTTTCTCAAATTGCTCTGCAGATACCAACTACAGTTCTCTTCCCTAAATTGTATGTGCTTCTTCCAGAGTCAGTTCTTTGTAGGTCTTGATCTTTGTCTCGTGCTATTGATGTGTTTTATCTGTGTGGGAGAACTTGGATTATTTATTCAAAATTTAAAATGGGGGTCTGAGTGGATTTTTCTTTGGTGTGATTTTCCCTGCTATTGTGCATGTGGGTTTGTCTTCTGGATGAGTCTCTTCTACCAGTGGAAAAACTGACTGCAAGCCCTTGGGGAGTGATTGTCTACTGGAAGACTTTTCTTCGGGGTTAGCAGGCAGGGAGCCTCCAAATCATTGAAGCCTTTTGGAGTTCTGATGGGAAGAGGGACCCCCATCCTCCGGGGCAATTTCCTCTTGTGGATCGTGGGCTGCCATTCCTTCTCTTTCTTAATTTGATGACAGGCTTCACCCGTTTGTTTTAGAAATGCTTGCAAATCTTTCATCCTCTGGTTGTCCTCTTTTCTCTATGAGGGCTTTATTCCTTGATTGTCATTTTAGGTGTCTCAGAAGGGAGGAGGAACAGAGATTTGTGCTCATTATGCCCCTTGAACCTGAAGTTAATACAGAGTTTTATCCTTTGTTAGGTTATAAAGAAAATACGGTTATTTAAACAATTTTATGAATTGATTCCCTCCCCAATACCACCCCCCATCAGGTTTCACCATTGGAGGAAACGATTTTCCATGGCTTCAATACAGAGCACCTTTATTCAACTCCTCATTTGACCACGGACTCACATGTACCCTGTCCTCAAGTTAAGTTGGAAAAAATCCATCCAAAAACATGTAAGTAAGGAAGTGAAATATTGTCTTTTCTAATTTGGGGCTTGTAACATTGCAAAACCACAGGATGGGGATGGGATGGACAGACCTCAAGGTGACCACATAAGTATGAAAGAATATGCTCTTGTTTTAATTTTAATTTCAATTTTAATTTTAATTTTTTTAACGTTTTTTTATTTTTGAGACAGAGAGAGACAGAGCATGAACAGGGGAGGGGCAGAGAGAGAGGGAGACACAATCTGAAATGGGCTCCAGGCTCTGAGCCTTCAGCACAGAGCCCGACGCGGGGCTCGAACTCACGGACCGTGAGATCATGACCTGAGCCGAAGTCGGACTCTTAACTGACTGAGCCACCCAGGCGCCCCTTAATTTTATTTTTTAATTTTTTTCAATGTTTATTTATTTTTAAGAGAGAGAGAGGCAGAGCATGAGTCGGGGAGGGGCAGAGAGAGGATGAGACACAGAATATGAAGCAGGCTTCTCTGAGCTGTCAGCACAGAGCCCAACATGGGACTCGAACCTACAAACTGTGAGATCATGACCTGAGCTGAAGTCTGACGTTCAACTGACTGAGCCACCCAGGCGCCCCTATTTTTTTTTAATGTTTTTTTATCTTTGAGAGAGAGAGAAAGTGAGTAGGGGAGGGGCAGAGAGAGAGAAGGACAGAAGATCTGAAGCAGGCTCTGCTGACAGCAGAGAGCCCAACGCAGGGCTCGAGCTCACAAACCGTAAGATCATGATCTCAGCTGAAGTCAGACACTTAACTGAATGAGCCATGCAGGCACCACTAATTTTTATTTTTTAAGACAAATATCTTTTATCCCACTGATTTATCTTGAATGTTAAAATATAATAAAGACGATAACTAACAGCCAAGCATACTTTGATTTTACATTAAAATCAAAGAGAGGGAAATGTAAGAAGTGGAAGAAAATATCATGCTGCCCTGCATTGTGGCCTGGAGCCAGAGATCTAAACTTTCTCCATCTCCCTGGGCCCAGTTCCTCTGGCTCTCCCTTGTGCCAGACCTCTCCTATCGCTCTGTTCTGTTGTCTCTGCTGGTGTGCTTCGGGCCTTGACAACCACCACCACCATTACTATGGCCATAAGGCCCTAGACGTCGTACCCCCATCCTGTTCCTCTCTGGCCTCATCGCCACCACACTTGCCTTGCTTTCCCTCCAGCCACACTGGCCTCCTTACTGTCTGTGCCTGTGGCCCTGGCCCTGTGCAAGACCCCATCTCCATCCTTGCCAGTCTGCAGAGGCTCAAAGATATTTTAAGTTTCTTCAAGAATACAGACCAACTCAGCAGTCTGGAGTAAAATGTAGCATTAAGGTCATGTTATTTCATGGATGGTATCTTTTTTTTGGTTCAGAAGCAAACGTTTCTCCCAGATTCATTTGGGCCATTTGGGATTTTCAGTGGGATTTTTTTTGTTTGGTTTAGGTTCCCCCAAGGAATATTTGGAAACATTCATCTTTCCAGTTCTGCTTCCTGGAATGGCTAGCCTGCTTCACCAAGCAAAGAAAGAAAAATGTTTTGAGGTTAGTTGCTTTGTGGGGTTTCTTTATTTCTGAATGCTCAGTAATTTCTTTTTATCAGATGGTACCTCATTATCTCAGTACCGTCAAGTGGTTGTTCTCAAAACAATCCCTTTGGGAGGGAAGGCTGTGTTTTGGTCACTCACTCCACTCCAGCCGTGACATCTAGTTGTGCACACACACACGCACTGCCATCTGCTCCGGAGAGCTTTTCTACCTTCTTGGCCTCCCTGCCTGCCTTTCTCCTGGGTAATTGGCATCTACCAGGTCTGTCAGATCTTTCACTCCCTTTGACTGTGTTTGTGTGCAGATTAAAGCTCTCCTTAAGTTTTATCTGACTCTGGATTGGCCTTCCCACCTCTGGCCTCTCGCTACTCCACTTCGTGTCCAGCACCGTGCGTGTAGCTTGCTTCAGGAGAGGCTTGGCACATAGTGAGTGCTCTGTAAGCAGTAGTCATTGTCACACTGCAGCCAGTTATGTGTGTAAATGGAGTCCCAGTCCTGCACACCTCCCTGTAAACACCCTTATGGAGGCTCCCACTTTTCTACAGCTGACAGGATACTTTGGACGTGTGTGTTCCCTGCACAGTTTTGAATACTAGAATTGGGCATGGCCCACATGAAGAATATAAAATAGCCACAATATTTAATATTGACCAAGTACTTTGCTTAGTGCTTTACCATCCATGATTTCATGCATCCCTAGCAACAGCCTTGTGAGATTCCTATTAGTGCCGTCTGCATTTTGTAGATGAGGCAACAGGAGAATAAGGACATTTAGAATGATGATCAAGGATGAATGGCAGAGTTGGGATTCAAATCCAGGCTAAATGATTCAAAATGATACTTAATAGATTGGCAGTAACTACAGTGCAAACCCCAATCAGTTTGACACATCCCAGGATCTTGAGAGCATTCGCAGTTAATGGTTTAAACTGTTTGGTCGCCCTTCAGCACAGAGCCTCTCTCTGAGAAGTGGATACTGCCTGGATAGTGCTTTTATATACTGAGGAGACACCCATACCCCAGATAGTCCTAATTTCATCCCTCCCAAACAATGAGAGTTGGAGACTGTCCTCTAAATAGCTCTAGGAAACACTGATTTTTAAATCCATATCTGTTGTGTGAAGAACAGATTGTTACTTGCCACAGGTTATAAAATCTGAACTGCTTCCACTTCCTGCATTTGTTAATTTGCTCATTTGGCTTCTCCTGAGGACTTAATTTTTGTCCCCTATTCATAACTGACTTTCCCCTCCTCAATGTGGTGTTAACAGGTGCAAGGTGCAGCCATGTGGATTGGTAGTGAGGCCAGGGGCCAGAGAGCAGAGCCTTGGCCTGACCCTGCCATTGTCAGGTGGCTTTGTCTGTCTGGCCTCAGGTCCTGCTGCTAAATGAGGGAGACCACACAGTCTCGCAAGTCACATTTCAGGGATTTTTCTTTTTAATCTTGCTGTTGGCCAAAGTATATTAAGTGTGCTGTGCCTTTTATTAGATTAAACAAAGGGTGGATCACAATGATTAAACAATGAAATGAGCACAGTGGAATAACCTTTGTTTGAATATGTGTAAGGAGTATCTGCAAACAGATAAAGTCACCCAAATTAAGTTCTATTCAACAAATATTTGTTTAGCCCTACTATGTGCTGATTATGGGGCCAGACCCTAGGGAGGGACATAGAGAGGACCAGATATGGCCCTGTCCTCAAGAAAACCACAAACGAGCAGTAAAGCCTTCAGTAGCTGGAGTTTCTTTTTTCCCTACCCTTTGTTTCTGTTCTTATTTGAGCCTCTGAAATAAGAATGGACGTGGAGAAAAAACAAGAAGGGATCTAGGTGCTGTGAATGCACATCTAGACTTGGCACAGCTCTATTGAATCGTGCAGACTTTACTCTAATTTCTTCAGCTGTTATCCTTCTAATTTATACCCCTTCAGAGCACACAAAAATCAGCTAAAAGGGCAGTAATTAAGATTTTACATTGAGGGTTCTATATCTAATGTCTGTCCATAAATAGTTTTGTAATGAGGGGGCTAGAAACAGTTTCCAGCCTCTAAGCAATGATAAAATGCTTTTAAAGAATCAGAAAAATTTCTGTTTGTATTAGAGATTAATGAGGCATCCTCATGCCAACTCATATTTCATCTTCGACATCCTGCAGATGAGCTGCCTCTGGGACTAAGTGAAACTAGTCTAAACATCAAATGCTGCAGGGTGCTTGAATGGAGCATTAAAGTTTAAATGTTGTAATGAACGATCAGGGAATGTAGAAAATGTGAGTTCTTAAAACTGTTAGCTTGCGAAAATTGATCAACTTTAAAGGCAGCCAGACACACTGGAGTCCAAAATCCTGCTCAGCCACTTCCTTGCAGTGGGAAACCTAGGGGATCTGTGAGCCTCAGTTTCCTCCCTGCCTGCCCTCAGGCTCTTCCCAGAAGCTCAAGTAACTTGAGTGCTACAAATATGCAAGATGGGTGAATTACCATTAACTTCTTTAGTTTCCTGACTTGGGATTTGTTAATTAAATGTGATTCCCTCTTTTTTCACCCCCTGGTCATGTAGCCTTTTGTGGGTTATTTTTGAAGCCTTGAAAAGTACATCAGCATTTGTCAGACCCAAATGGAGCTCCTCTTATCCAGATCTGCACAACAGATTTGCATTTTCTCAATTCAGCTGTTCCTCACATCCTGTCAGTGGGAATAGATGCTAAACTGAATGATAACCAGCCTCCAGCCAAAATTACATAACTGAAGCATTCTTATCTGTCACCCACAACTGAACTTGCATCCAAATGACTCTTAAACAGCAGCGTAATTCATTGTTTATTGGAGCCATTCAAATTATATCTTGAAACAGTGTTCATATTAGGTCGCTCAAGAAATAATTGCTGATTTGTATTTTGCCCTTAAAATGCTGGCTTATAGTTATGTTCCCTCGCTTTCATTATTTTCCGTTTTGTTCTATGATGTAGCTCCAGCAGTGCCTGGTACGTGGTAGGGACTCACTAAATATTTGTCGGATGAATGAATTAATACGGTTCCTCAAAAGTGAGAGCCAACTTTTAAGATAGCGGTTAAGTTATGGGAGCACTTGTCAGTTTGCCCTAGCTATTACATTCCAGAAGTAATTTACTAACTGTAGCTGCAGTGTCTGGATTTACTGCCTCTGGAGGAAGGTAGACTGTAGGGAGGCTGCCCCTAGCGCTAGAGCTGAATAAGGAGCCCCTCCTCTGAAATTGAAGGGACCTCCTAGCCAATGGAGAGCCAGGGGGATGAGCAAGAAGCTGGAATTGAAGAATAGTAGTTTCTAGCGCTTTAGGGCCTTTGCTTTGTGCCAGACATTGTTCTAAGCATTTTGTCTGAAGAAAGTTTCATCTTCCCAGCAGCCCTCCAATGTGGGTGCTCTTTTTTTTTTTTTAATGTTTATTTATTTTTGAGAGACAGAGAGACAGAGCTTGAGCAGGGGAGGAGCAGAGAGAGAGGGAGACCCAGAATCCAAAGCAGGCTTCACGCTCTGAGCTGTCCGTACAGAGCCCGATGCAGGGCTTGAACTCACAGACTGGAGATCATGACCTGAGCCGAAGTCGGACGCTCAACCAACTGACCCACCCAGGCACCCCAACGTATGTGCCCTTATCTTATAGATGAGGACTATGCAGCACCAAGGTTAACCAACAAGCTCAAGGGAACAACCAGTATGTGGTAGAGCCAAGATTCAAGCCAAGCAGTCTGCTTCCTGAGGCTAGGAGTTTGACCCCCAGACCACACTGGTGTCAGTCCAGTGGCTTGCCAAAAGCACAGGCCAGATTCTGATATGAAAGATGGGTCTGGAAGCTGTGGAGAAGAGCAGTAAGAAATGAGGCAGATCTGGGGCAGTCAGTCACACAGACAGAGCCCTCATGTAGACATCGTGGGGCAGGATCGTTTATTTAGATTGGCCCCGTGAGTACTGTGACACTCCAAGAAAAACTGGAGGGAATAAAGCAGAGAGAGAGAGAGAAAGAGACAAGCATCAGTGATACCTAATTACTATGTCATAGAGCACCTGGCCAATTAAACACACACACACACACACACACACACACACACACACACAAACACACAAACACAAAAGAGGAAGTCTATGGTACCTCATCCAGTGCTTCAGAACCCAGCCTCCAGAATCAGGGAGACTTTGCTTCCAGTCTGACTCTGTCGCACACAAGCTGTGTAAGTTTGATGATTTTGATTTTGATTAATTCATAATTCAATTCCTTTATACGTGTCATTTTAAATATTATAAATTGAACTCTGGTGACTTTCATAAAGATCCTAATCAAACAGTTTGTTCATCATTGGATATTATCATCTTTTGTTTTTTTAAATATTTATTTTGAGAGAGAGAGCATGCACATGTGCACGCACACACACAGGAGTGGGGGAGGGGCAGAGAGAGAGAGACGGAGAAAGAGAATACAAAGCAGGCTCTGCACTGTCAGCGTAGAGCCCAACGTGGGGCTCAGTCCCATGAACCATGAGACCATGATCTGAGCCTAAATCCAGAGTCGGATGCCCAAACAACTGAGCCACCCAGATGCTCTCATATTTTAATCTTTTAAGTGCTCAGAGTAAAATTCAGCTTTATTTCTCTAGTCCTGATTTTTTGGAAGAGATTACAACTGGGAGACTAAACCTTAAGTGAATGATTTGCAATAATTATCTCAGCCTTAGGATTAGATAAAGACCTTGTGCATGTCCTAAGATGTTCTTAGCAAGTGGAATAAATTTATTCATTCTTTTCCCAGATCATTGTTTTCAACTACATGTAAAAAGGTCATAGAGAAGATGTAGGTGACAACTGTAGGACACTAAAGTGACCATCTATTAAGAAAGTCTATGGACCTTTTAGTGTTGCTGTGAAATTAGCTGGCTGCTAGCAGTATTTTATATTGTGTTAAACAAACATACTCTGTGAAAGATAAAGAGTGGGAAATGATTACTTGGTACAAATAGTTGGTGGAATTATATCTGAATTGACAATAGATATTGCACAGGCATTTCCTGTGTATATACTGACGTGCACAGTACATAGACCAAGCCAAAGGTAAATGATAGTATCTAAACCTGTCAGCCAATAAGTGAAAATCACACATAAGCGGGGGTGGGGGGGGATGCAAATTTAGAGGGCTTTTCTCTCTTATATTTCAGTATTTCAATAATATTTGAAAAATTGAAAATAAGTGTCAATTACTTTGGTAATTATAAAAAATGTTATAAATAAATGGGCCCTTGCCCCCAATTTAGGTGATTTTCTTTCTTTTCCATTTTCACTGACACATTGAGTAACAGTGACACACCTCACCTCCATCTTTTTACACCATTTGTTCTCTCTTTTACTTGTGGTGCTTTGACCCTGAAATCCTCCAGCATAACTCTTCTTAAGCTTTCTTAATGACCCAGTACTGCCAAATTCAGTCACCTCTTCCAGGGACAAAAAGGAAGCCAGTATGGGGGGAGCAGAGCAAACCAATGAGGTGGGAGGTAAGATGGCCGCTCTACAGTGGCCACATCATATAAGCCAGTAAAAAGTGTGGGTTTTATTTTAGGAGCAGTGGGAACTCATCAGCACAATGTTCTCTGTGTTGTTGGGCCCTGTGCCCCCTTGTCACATTGTAAAGAGCCTTTTCATATCTTGAAATGCTTAGATAATTTTGAGAGAAAGAGAGAGAGAGAGTGCATGTGAACTGGGAGGGGGCAGAGAGAGAGAGAAGAAGAGAGAGAATCCCAAGCAGGCTCCGCAGTCTTATTGCAGAGCCAGATGTGGGGCTCAAACTCACAAACCATGAGATCATGACCTGAGCCAAGATCAAGAGTCAGATGCTTAACCAGCTGAGCCACCTGGGTGCCCCTGCTGTGTGTGTTGTTTATAACAAACTACCTGGAAACTGCACGTCTTAACACATTGATTTAATATTTCTGTGGGCTGAATGTTCTTCTCTTGGTCTCACCTCGACTCACTCATGTGACTGCTTTCAGCAGGTGACTGGGAAGGGCTGGGAGGTCCAAGCTGGTGTCAGGCACATGGCTGGGGCCTCAGTGCTGGTGTTGGCTAGGCACTTCAGTTCTCCTCCTCATGGCTCTTATCCTGTAGCAGGCCAGCCCTGCTTCTTTACAGCCTGGTGGTTTCAGGACATTTCCAAGAGGGCAAAGGCAGAAATGTGAGGCTGGGGCTCTGGAACTCCAACAGCAACCCTTCTACCACGTTCCATTGGTCAAAGCAATTCACAAAGCCAGCAACTCACATGGCAACCCATAAGTAGGTGAGAAATAGACTCCTTCTAGAAAAATTAGCAAAGTCACATTGCAAAGGGGCATAAGGGGCATGGACCTACCATGCATGATTCATTAGGTGCTCATTAGCTAATAATCTATTGCATCTATCTGTGCAATAATTTCAAACATATATATGTGTGTGTGTATGTGTGTGTATATGTATACACACATATATATGTATATATATATATATACACATACACACACACACACACACACACACACATATATAGTGGCTGTTTATACTATAGCAGACTATAGCATAAAGGAGAAAGAAAATGGAAACCATTTACAACATATGTAATATTTTTTAATTTTTTAAAATCTCAGGTAAAACTATACTAGAAGATATGAGTAGTGACTTGCTCATACATATACATAGAATCAGGGGCTCCTGGGTGGCTCAGTCGGTCGAGTGTCCGACCTCAGCTCAGGTCATGATCTCACAGTTCGTGAGTTCGAGCCCCGCGTTGGGCTCTGTGCTGACAGCTCAGAGCCTGGAGCCTGCTTCTGATTCTGTGTCTCTCTCTCTCTCTCTGCCCCTCCCCTGCTCGTGCTCTGTCTCTCCCTGTCTCAAAAATAAATAAAAACATTAAAAAAAAAAAAGAATCACCATGAATATGATAGCTGCAAAAAGGCAGACTGCATCACACACGATGTATCAGTCATTCAGATACTGTAAGTGATATTGCCCATGGTGTTCGGATTTTTCTGAAATGGTGAGAAACTCTTAGGTTCTGAATAGAACAAAGTACACTTTTCCCTCAGTATATGTGGTGGTTGCTTTCCTGGAAAAATCAATATATATTAAAACCATGAAAAAAAGACCCCACCTGTGTTTGTATGTTAAATGGAGATAGGAGAGCAAGTGAAAGTAGGGGAGAGGGGCAGAGAGGAGGGAGAGAGAATCCCAAGCAGGCTCCATGCTGTCAGTGCAGAGCCCGATGCAGGGCTCAATCCCACAACCGCAAGATCATGACCTGAGCCAAAATCAAGAGTCAGATGCTCGACTGATTGAGCCACCTGGGTGCCTCTAAAAAAAGGATTTTAAAAAGTCCACTCATTTTAACTGAACCACATTTAGAGTTGTGCAGCCATCGCCACAATCTAATTTTAGAACATTTCCATAACCTCTCCCCACCCCAATCTCTAGTGGCTATTTCTGGTTACTCTTCATTTCCACCCCTACCCCCAAGCAACAGCGAATCTACTTTTTATCTCCATAGATTTACCTTTTCTGAACATTTCAAATAACTAGAATCACATAATATGGTCTTTTACATCTGGCTTATTTCATTTAGTACAGTGTTTGTGAGGTTCATCTGTGTTGTACGTGTATCAGTACTTCATCTTTATTGCTTGGATAGATTTTCAGTAGAGGAAACTGGGTTTTTACCTGATCTTATTACATTTGATTGAATGTCACAGCATTCAGATAGCAGTGCGTCCAGATAGCAAATCCCAATTTCACATTTTGGAAGTTAGTACCTAAATATGACATACGGCTCTAAGTTAAGAGCTATTTCTTAATCATCTACCATTACCCAACAGTTACCTTCTAAGTGATTAATCAATGGTGATTGATGGCAATCATTTGTAGAGTACTTTCCATATGCCAGGCATTATTTCACATTGTGATCGCATTGTTACTTACAGTAACCCTTTGAATGGGTGGTTTTATTGTCCCTCTTTTATGGATAAGGAAACAGAGGTTCAAGAAGTACCCATGGGGGCGCCTGGGTGGCTCAGTCAGTTAAGCGTCTGATTCTTGGTTTTGGCTCAGGTCATTATCTCACGGTTCGTGAGTTCAAGCCCCGCATCAGGTTTTGTGCTGACAGCGAGAGCCTGCTTGGGATTCTCTCTCTCTCCCCCCACCTCTCTGTCTCTGCCCCCTCCCTCCCCAGCTTGCTCTCTCTGTCTCTCTCAAAATAAATAAATAAACTTAAAAAAACATTGTTGAAATTGTTGTTGTCTTATTGTGCCTAATTTATAAATTAAGTTTGTCATAGGTATGTATATACGGGGAAAACATACTACATGCAGGGTTTGGTACTCACGGCAGTTTCAGGCATCCACTGAGGTCTTGGAACCTATCCTCTGTGGATAAGGAGGGGACTGCTGAATGCCAATAAGGCTGTTAGTGTTGAAAATACTTCGCTCTGAGGCTCTTGGAATTGCTGTCCGATCCAGTTTGTAAACCATACAAGAAAATCTTATTATAACTTGATAGTCATGCTTCTTTTCTTTCTTCTTTTTAACAATGGCAGCATTGATCACTTCATTCCCAAACTTGGCTAGGAGTTGCTTTTGTTTCTAAAAATCAAAGTCATCCTCAAAAGACAAGGCTTTAGAAAGAAAGTCAACAGGCTCTGACCTGAGGGTGACCCCATGGTTGCCTTATAAAATAAAGGGCAGTGGCTTTGTGACAGGATTTTCCTTTTCTGCTCTGAAGCTTTGTCCTCTTGCTTTCAGGGGCATGGCTCTATGCCAGGGGGCTGTCGTAGCAGTCTTGACTGTCTGCTAAATAGGGAGAGCATTTGGCTATAAATTGCATTTCATTTATTATACACGGCATCTGTTGATTTTTTGCTACATAACACACTACCTCAAAAATTAGTGGCATAAAACAACAGTTTATTTAGTTCATTCTTCTGCAAGAGAGCAATTGGGCTGGGCTCAGCTGGGAGGTTCTTCTGGCCTTGGTTGGGGCCATTCTTGTGTCTGTGGGCAGGCTGGGTCTAGGAAGGCCTTAGCTGGGATGTATCACCTCTGTTCAACTTGGTCACTCAGCTTCCATCAAATTAACCCTGGAGAGTTCACATCGTAGCTGGGCAGGGGTGCGAGGGTTCAAGTAGAAGTTCTCAAGGCCTCTTGAGCCTGATGAGGTTTGGAACTGGCACATTGCTACTTTTACGGCATTACCTTGGCCAAAGCAAGTCACAAGGCCAGCTCAGATTCAGAGAGTAAGAAAATAGACTCCACCTCTTGATGGGAAGAGCTTTAAAACTACACTGCAAAGGTTGTGGATCCAGGAAGGGGTGAAGAATGGTGGCCCTTTTTGCAATTCACCTCATATACTGTATTAGAAATAGTATGGATTTGGCAGCAGGTGGCAGGTTTGACTTCTGGCTCTAGCCTAGTGACTTCAGGGAAGTTACTTGTCTGCAACTCCCTCCTCCCCTCATTTGTAAACCACTGGTGGGCTTATGGACAGGGTTAAATGAGGTAATGTGTGAAAGAGCAAGTTCTGGAGTCCAACTGAGTTCAAATTCTGACTCTGACCATCTACTAGTAAGTGACTTTGGACAAGGTATTTAACCTTTCTGTGCCCCTGTTTCCTAATCTGTAAAATGGGAATAATAAGAATAGTAACCTAATAATACGTAGTTGTCATGAGGATAAATGAGCTAAGTAAAATTTAGAAGAGTGCCTGGCAGAGTGACAACATTCAATGCATATTAACTGTTGTTAACATGATTAACATGATGCCTAGAAAATAGCGAGTCTGTAAAAGGAATGTTATTCCCCATGGTCCCTGCTGAGTGACCAGTTGTTGCTTGAATAAATGGAAGATGGTATCCTTGTTACTAATTTCTGGGTATTACAGATGGCCAAGGATGGATTTTCCTCATCGTTCTAAAAATACTAGCGCATTTAAAAAGTAATATATATTTGTAAAAATCTAAACATAACCCTTGGAAATAATATGGTGAGCTCAGAACCTGAGAATGCACTATTAAGGGCCCTCCAATGCTGAAGAAGCTGCTAGAATCACAGCCATAGTGACCGAAAAAGAAAGAAAGACTGCAAGGTATCCCAAAATACTCTTGAGAATTAATGTCTAAAGGATTGGAAACCCTTTTTTAAAAAGTGAAAATAAGGTTCAATTGATTCTTTTGGCCCTCTTGCTTGTTTAGAGAGCTGCATTTCTCCTGCTACTTTTTAGGAACAAGAAAACCCAAGTCATAAACTACTTCCAGAGCCAAAAGATGTTTAAACTGTTAATCCCTTAGAATAATAAAAGGGCTGTCCAGGAAATGGGTGAAAACGAGCTTTCTTGAAATCAGATTTCTGGGTCAGAAATCAAGTACTATGGATTTTTCCATGCTTCTGCATGAAAAAGCATCTATCAGTGATTGATAATGTTCTAAAGCAGAGGTCTGCAAATTATGGCCTGTAGGGCCAGCTACCTCTTTTTGTAACTGAAATTTTATTGGAACACAGCCACACCCACTCCTTTACATTTTTGTCTATGGCCACTTTTGCACTAAAAGTGCACTTTTGCACTCTTTCACTGTAGCCAAGTTGAATAGTTGTAACACAAGCCTGATATGTATACCTGGCCATTTAAGAAAGTTTACCAACTCTTGTTCTGAAATCCTAAAAACACCCAGATTTTTGTAGTAGTAGCTGCTGCTGTTGTTATGTGGGAGGCAGTGTAAGGGAAGCTTAATGATTAAGCATAGAGTTTGGAGCTATGCTTACCTGAATTGAGAGCCCAGTTCTACCTCTTTCTAGGTAGGTGACTTTGGACCTGGCTAGCACTGGGACCTTGTAATTTTAACCTTCTAAGCCTCGGTGTACTCCTCTGTGAAATAGAAATAGTAATGATAATATATATATTATTATAATATACATAATGATATACATATCATTATTACATATAATGATAATATTCATATTAAGAGAGTTTAAATAAGATAATGTGTTCAGCTCAGTGACTGGCACAGCTACAGTGAAAAGTAGCAATAAAATAAGAACAAAATTGAATTGGAAAAATGTTCCTTAGGCCCGGAATGGAAAACTAAGAATGAGGGCAGTATGTAAGGAAGAGGTGGGTTGAGACTGGCCATGTGGGGAGTTAAAGAGTAGTGGGAGGTTAAACTCAGACATGTGGAGGGCTCTGAGAATACAGTAAGGAAAGGTAAGGTAGGGTTGCTGGAATCAAAAGGGTGGGCTTGAATCCCCTCCTCCAACTTTAAAAAAAAAATGTTTTTTTAACATTTATTCATCTTTTGAGAGAAAGAGAGAGAGAGAGAGACCCGAGTGTGAGCGGGGAAGGGGCAAAGAGAGAGAGAGACACAGAATCTGAAGCAGGCTCCAGGCTCTGAGCTGTCAGCACAGAGCCCAACACAGGGCTCGAACTCACAGACTGTGAAATCATGACCTGAGCCAAAGTCGGATGCTTAACTGACTGAGCCACCCAGGTGCCCTCCCTCCTCCAAGTTTTGCTAGCTCTGGGCATCTGGGAAGTTTCCTTAAACTCTAAAACTCTAAGGGTCTCAGTTTTCTTATTTGTTAAATGGGGAGGGTGATAACCATAGTACCCACCTCACCAGGGTTTTTGGGAGGATTAAGATGTTCTGTGTATGGCACTTAGCACAAGGTGAGTGTTCAGTAGGGGGTAGCCATTGTCTTTCAAGATTGTGTTTGAGGGATTCAGGAAGAGAGGCAGCTGGCAGCAAGTGAGAAAACAGAGGGAGGAGACATGGGTCCAGGTTGAAAGTGAAGAAAGAATAAACCCAGTTTCAGACGGGGATAGTGAGATGGATTAAGAAAGCCCTGATTGTCAGAGCCTCTGCCAGAAGCTTCCTTTTGCATAGGTCCTGATCAATTTTTCCATCTTCTCTGAGCAGAGAGCAGGCCTTGAAGGGAGTGCAAGAGACCCCTTGATCTCTTGGAGGCATAACTGTGAAGTTAGGTTGCAAATAATTTTTATACCAAGACAGGTCTTTGTAGAATTTTCATGAAGACTTGCCTGTTCCTTGCTGCATCTTTGTTGACATTGACCTTCCTGATCTTCTATTTATATTTATAGCTGCCTTCCCTGGGATCCCTGGGCAGCCCAGAGTCTATGTGATTTGGAAGAGGTGAAAAGAAAATCAACTATGCAATTGTTAAGATAGAACTTCAGCATTTTTCTTAGACTGAACATTGATTAAAAGGCCATAATACCATTCCTATTCTGTCATGAATTGGGTTGTATTCTAGTGGCAAATTAAGTTTGAGACATGTAAATATCATCTTAAGATTAGACATTACATTTGGCTCCATGTTCTTGGTGATCCACTGACATCTAGCCCTGCCTTTGGATTAGCTTAATTGGAACATGAGAGGCGAGAACTTAATAAGAACATAACTGGACAGATATACTGAACAGAGCTGGCTTAGTGGCTATTATAAACTTCACTTGGGATTTCTTTCCAATGCAGCTCTGAAAATATTTTGGTTAATAATTAAATTAATAATTTTTGCTATAAGCAATTTTTTATAAAAGTTTATATTGTCAGCAGTAAAAAGTATGATGAACTCAAAGAGTTTGTTCCAGCTGGATGTGTTAAGTATGCAGAACTTGCTATTCCCGTATCTGCTAGTTAACTCTGGGGGCCAGTCCCTCACATGACAGAAAACCCCATTTGAACTGACTTCAGTGAAAAAGATTGTTTGTTTGTTTGTTTATATATGTCCTCTCCCATGGGGAGATCTTCCACAGCTTGATCTGGGGACCCAGATGATGTCTTCACGATTTGGTTCCCTCTCCATCTCTTGATTCAGTTTCCTCTGGCGTGGCTCCACCCTCAAATGGTCCCTGCCTTGTGACACTAGCCTATGTCTCATGCCTTAGAAAGAGAAAGTCTCTTCCTGAGTTTCTAATTGAACTGACTCAGGTCAATGACCTACTTTGGAATCAATCCATGGAACTAGGGGAATTTAGTGGGCAGTGGGCTGTTGGGCAAAGTGAAGGATCCCTAACCCAGTGCACATAGCTTTAGAATTGGGGAAAGACAGATCCCCAAAAGGAACTCAAGGTGCTGTTACCAAAGAAGGCAGAAAGGATACTGGGCAGCTATCTTGGCTAGGACTCATTGTGCTGCGAACAGCAGGAAACTGTCTTAAATAATGAAGGGGATTCTTTGGTTCAGGAAACTAAAAGGTTCTGAGGTAAAGAAGGAAGATTTCAGGATGGGTTTGATTGAGAACTCAATGATAAAACCAGAGACTTGGTTCTCTTCTGCCTCTCTGGGTGGCCTCTTGCAAAGTTGGTTTTATCCTCAGGCTGGCTTCCCTCAGAGTGGCCAAACAGATACTGCCACTGGCCTAGGCTTTGCCCCCGAAACTACAGCAACCTGGGACACCTGGGTGGCTCAGTCAGTTGAGCGTCTGACTTCGGTTCAGGTCATGATCTCGCAGTTTGTGGGTTTAATCCCTGCATCGGGCTCTGTGCTGACAGCTCCAGAGCCTGGAGCCTGCTTTGGATTCTGTGTCTCCCTCTCTCTTTTCCCCTCCCCCACTCTCACTCTGTCTCTCTCTGTCTCAAAATAAACATTAAAAAGAAAAGAAAAGAAAAGGAAAGGAAATGATTTCCCAGAAGCCCCAGCACATCTCCCCTCATACCTTATCAGTCTGAAATTGATTATGCACCCATTCTCCATTCAGCAAATCCCTCGGGCCAGGATAAATGTGGACCAGGTTTAGGTCTAGGTGGCAGGTGGGGTGGACTTATCTGGACTGCCTAATCGGGATTCATACCTGGAGCTGGAGATGGACTTAATCCTCCATACTCATCACAGCAACCTCCAGCCGGAGGTTGGCTGCTGGATGTTGAATTAATAACCACAGTGCAGCCATAGCTTACTCATTTCTTTATCTCTTATGTTTAACACAGGCTTGGCACATAGTAGGTCCTCAGTAAATGTTTACTGAACAGGACTAAACCGGAACAATGCACTGTGCGTAATTTAGAAAGAAATCAGGAGTTTTCTGCATGACTAAAATGATGCCTGAAAATAAATCTTATCTCAGCTTTAAATATGGATTAAATGCAGGGTCTGGATAGAGGTGATAAAACTTTCTGCCTGTTTTCCTATCCTATCCCACACGGCATAAAATTTTCCCTTTTGCTTTGGTTGCTCATCAAATTCCATTACAATGAAGACTATTGTAAACAAAAGTTAGTATCAGGAAACTATTTCTAACTCCTGATAAGTCATTTGATGATCTCATGACACTAAAATTTGCTACTATGAATAATTCAGTAAAACAAATCTATTTCTTCTTAGAGTCCTGTGCTATCTTACAGTCATTTATTGTAGTCTTTTATTTTTTTAATAAAATACCCAAATATCTTTTAAAAAGTACAAGGGCTCTGGTCAGTGAAGGAAGAAACTCTGTTTCCTGGCCTTGACCAATAAGGGAATTAGAAATACCGTCCACTTTTGTTTGAAAAACTTTTCTAAGGAGTGGAAAAAATAGATTTGTCACAGGAAAGGTGTGGTAGAATTATTTTAGCGTTACTCCTTTTGTTTCAGAACACTTTTAGAAATGAGCACGTGGCCCGTGCTGAAAGTCTTGGTCTATACTTTGTGTTATGAGTGTATTTTTTTTTAATTTTTTTAACATTTATTCATTTTTGAGAGACAGAGAGAGAGCGTGAGCTGGGGAGGGGCAGAGAGAGAGGAAGACACAGAATCCGAAGCAGGCTCCAGGCTCTGAGCTGTCAGCACAGGGCCCGATACAGGGCTTGAACCCACAAACTGTGAGATCATGACCTGAGCCGAAGTCAGACACTTAACCAACCGAGCCACCCAGGTGCCCCATGAGTGTGTATTTTTAAGTTCTTTTGAGAAGTATTATTTTTCTTTAATGAAATTCTAATGCAGTCGGGGAAAATGTAACTTCTGTTTGAAGTTTGCTGTGATAAGTATTTTGGCATCTGGCTGTAGTCCAAGTGAGTGCTCGTTTCTAGCATCAGTTATCACTTTTGTCTTGGGGGGCTGGTTCTCAGGCATCTGGAAGTTTATTGTAGAGAATAGCTATGAGGGAAAGGAGGCTATGACATTCTAAGTGCATGCCACACCGACAGCCTTAACTTCAGCCCTCTGTCCCTGCTTTGTCCATGTCCCCATTACCCTGGCTACAAGTGATTGAGCCAAGAATAAGTGTCACACCCTATGGGCAGCCACTTGAGAATGCCAAGTGGCTATGAAATGATCTGGTACAATTGCTCTGCCCAACAGGATGGCCCATTCTGAGTAGTATCTTACCAATCCAATCAGATTCTTCCTTCTGGGGAGTAGCGATGCCACAGGGCTGAGTCCCACGTAGATTGAGAACCAGAACTGTTGTTGAGCCACAAAGCTATAAGTAGATGAGGCTACTGTGATTAGCCAGACCTGCGCCCTGAACAGCCATGGACCCTGGTCCACTTCTCCCTGAGACCTGCCCCCAATCAGAGGAATTCCCATTTTCCTTCCACACCTTCTGCCTTTACACTAACCCCGTGTGCGAGACTATACTCATGTTAAAAAATATTTGTGGCCTCTCTCTAAGGGAGGCTTGACCATGTGACTGCTTTGGTCAAAGCAATGTGTGAACGTGACATATGTCATTTCCAAATACACACTCTAAGAGTCAAAGCATGGTTCACCATGTCGTTTTCACTTAATGTGATAACTAGCGCTATTTTAGAGAGAAGCTCGTCAGCCTGAATCCCAGAGTAAAGGCAACGTGGAGCAGGGAGCTATAGCTGATTGAAATGTTCATGTAGGGGCGCCTGGGTGGCGCAGTCGGTTAAGCGTCCGACTTCAGCCAGGTCACGATCTCGCGGTCCGTGAGTTCGAGCCCCGCGTCAGGCTCTGGGCTGATGGCTCGGAGCCTGGAGCCTGT